>NC_048587.1:3775385-4070385 GCF_013265735.2 Oncorhynchus mykiss | reverse complement strand
GTTAAGTTTAAGGTTAAGGGTTAGGGTAGAGCCGGTGTGTGGACATGAAGCTAGGGTTAGGGACAGGGTTAGGGACAGGATTAGGGTAGAGCCGGTGTGTGGACATGAAGCTAGGGTTAGGGACAGGATTAGGGTAGAGCCGGTGTGTGGACATGAAGCCAGGGTTAGGGACAGGGTTAGGGTTAGGGTTAAGGGTTAGGGTAGAGCCGGTGTGTGGACATGAAGCTAGGGTTAGGATCAGGGTTAGGGTAGAGCCGGTGTGTGGACATGAAGCTAGGGTTAGGATCAGGGTTGAGACAACAAACGCACTGAAAAACAACATGGTGGATAATTAAGATGTTTACAATTTACAAAAATGTTCAAGGTTCCTGTCTGTGTAAGTGGGCGTTCCCGCTCACGCCTATGAGATGTCTCGCTTTCTCTACCATCTCTGCTGTTACCACGGGACCGGTCCGTCAACATATTTCCTCTCTCCTGGAACACAAGCCCTATGGGCGGAAGGCCTGCAGATTCATTAGATAGTCATCAAAGACATGTACATTTGAGACAGAAATACCGTTGACACGACATTATATTGGAACCACGGTCTTCCATTCGCCACATGACTGCGTTAGCCTGCTGAGCTTAAAGATCAAATCCGCGTTAGGGGAGAGAGAGTCACTGTTCGCCCTCCCGTTGTTATGGTTTCAAATCCGCGTTAGGGGAGAGAGAGTCACTGTTCGCCCTCCCGTTGTTATGGTTTCAAATCCGCGTTAGGGGAGAGAGAGTCACTGTTCACCCTCCCGTTGTTATGGTTTCAAATCCGCGTTAGGGGAGAGAGAGTCACTGTTCGCCCTCCCGTTGTTATGGTTTCAAATCCGCGTTAGGGGAGAGAGAGTCACTGTTCACCCTCCCGTTGTTATGGTTTCAAATCCGCGTTAGGGGAGAGAGAGTCACTGTTCGCCCTCCCGTTGTTATGGTTTCAAATCCGCGTTAGGGGAGAGAGAGTCACTGTTCACCCTCCCGTTGTTATGGTTTCAAATCCGCGTTAGGGGAGAGAGAGTCACTGTTCGCCCTCCCGTTGTTATGGTTTCAAATCCGCGTTAGGGGAGAGAGAGTCACTGTTCGCCCTCCCGTTGTTATGGTTTCAAATCCGCGTTAGGGGAGAGAGAGTCACTGTTCGCCCTCCCGTTGTTATGGTTTCAAATCCGCGTTAGGGGAGAGAGAGTCACTGTTCGCCCTCCCGTTGTTATGGTTTCAAATCCGCGTTAGGGGAGAGAGAGTCACTGTTCGCCCTCCCGTTGTTATGGTTTCAAATCCGCGTTAGGGGAGAGAGAGTCACTGTTCGCCCTCCCGTTGTTATGGTTTCAAATCCGCGTTAGGGGAGAGAGAGTCACTGTTCGCCCTCCCGTTGTTATGGTTTCAAATCCGCGTTAGGGGAGAGAGAGTCACTGTTCACCCTCCCGTTGTTATGGTTTCAAATCCGCATTAAGGGAGAGAGAGTCACTGTTCGCCCTCCCGTTGTTATGGTTTCAAATCCGCATTAAGGGAGAGAGAGTCACTGTTCGCCCTCCCGTTGTTATGGTTTCAAATCCGCATTAAGGGAGAGAGAGTCACTGTTCACCCTCCCGTTGTTATGGTTTCAAATCCGCATTAAGGGAGAGAGAGTCACTGTTCGCCCTCCCGTTGTTATGGTTTCAAATCCGCATTAAGGGAGAGAGAGTCACTGTTCGCCCTCCCGTTGTTATGGTTTCAAATCCGCATTAAGGGAGAGAGAGTCACTGTTCGCCCTCCCGTTGTTATGGTTTCAAATCCGCGTTAGGGGAGAGAGAGTCACTGTTCGCCCTCCCGTTGTTATGGTTTCAAATCCGCGTTAGGGGAGAGAGAGTCACTGTTCGCCCTCCCGTTGTTATGGTTTCAAATCCGCGTTAGGGGAGAGAGAGTCACTGTTCGCCCTCCCGTTGTTATGGTTTCAAATCCGCGTTAGGGGAGAGAGAGTCACTGTTCACCCTCCCGTTGTTATGGTTTCAAATCCGCGTTAGGGGAGAGAGAGTCACTGGTCGCCCTCCCGTTGTTATGGTTTCAAATCCGCGTTAGGGGAGAGAGAGTCACTGTTCGCCCTCCCGTTGTTATGGTTTCAAATCCGCGTTAGGGGAAAGAGAGTCACTGTTCGCCCTCCCGTTGTTATGGTTTCAAATCCGCGTTAGGGGAGAGAGAGTCACTGTTCGCCCTCCCGTTGTTATGGTTTTGGTTGATGAAATGGAGGAGAGGAGCGTCCAGCAGCGTAGTCAATATAAATGACATCACATATTGTGCTGTTCTATTGCAGGTGTGATGATGTCAGAGGACGCTGTGTCGGATGTTTACAGTGTCTTCTTTGTCGTTGTAGTATCCCAAAACGGACGGGGCAGTTTCACCATGAAGGATTCCAGCTTTAAACCTGACAACAGCTATTCTACTGAGCCTAAACTAATGACAGCTTTGGATGATATCGTGTGACGGTCTGAGGTTGGAACCCGGGTCTCCTGCTTACCATGAGACTGTGTTAGCCCTCTGAGCTTCAACCTAGACATTATCTTGGGCAGCCAACACAAGTCTTCAGGTCTCAGGTAAAGGTGTCTCATCACAGAAGATACGTCCAAACCACCTCTGTTATACTTTCTAATGAAATCAATACAGCCGGTTAGAGAGGTGATGATGTGTAACCTGACGACCTTGTCTTACCTCTGCCCTGAATTATCCTACAGGAGTACTGGAATTACCAGGAATAACATGGACCAATTCTAGACTGTTGTGGGAGTTGATTTGATGAAGAAAATCCTTTTCTGTGCAAGGATTGTGATTTGGCCAGCAGAGGAAGCTGTAATGCCATATTTTAGCTCTAGTTCAGTGAGAAAATGACCAGATTCAGTTGTGGGTGACATACTTGATATATACATTTCTGATGTCTGGTGAATTCAAAAACTCAAGTATGCCTTGAAACTAAATGTTTGTAACATGTATTAATATATTCTAAACAATGTCTAAAACGTTGCTTTGTGAATATGGTCCCTGAGAGATGCTAAGAGGCTTTCTCCAGACATGTACAGATCCTAGATCAGCACTCCTGCTCAGAGGCTTTCTCCAGACATGTACAGATCCTAGATCAGCACTCCTGCTCAGAGGCTTTCTCCAGACATGTACAGATCCTAGATCAGCACTCCTGCTAAGAGGCTTTCTCCAGACATGTACAGATCCTAGATCAGCACTCCTGCTCAGAGGCTTTCTCCAGACATGTACAGATCCTAGATCAGCACTCCTGCTCAGAGGCTTTCTCCAGACATGGACAGATCCTAGATCAGCACTCCTGCTCAGAGGCTTTCTCCAGACATGTACAGATCCTAGATCAGCACTCCTGCTCAGAGGCTTTCTCCAGACATGGACAGATCCTAGATCAGCACTACTGCTCAGAGGCTTTCTCCAGACATGGACAGATCCTAGATCAGCACTCCTGCTCAGAGGATTTCTCCATAGACTCAAGCTGTCATTCCACAGTGGCAGGAACTGGACAGCACCCTGAAGTAAAGGCTTTTTCCAAGGGGATTAACTGGTTAAGATCTGAATATGATTCAACGCCTGTAGTTTGTGTTCTGTATTCTAGTTTCATTGGGCTGAAATTCTGATTCAAGCTATTTTTTTCTTTAGGTTTCTCTTGTTTGTGTGTGTGTGTAAAAAATAAGGGATGTAGGTAGATGTAGTCATGATTACATCTGTGATATCTGGGCTGCTTTCACTCATTACCCTGGTTCTGTTGTTTCTGATATCACTTTTGAAATTCGTCACGATTTGGTAAAAAATTAAATATTCAAACATAACTAATATAGGCCCACTTAATATTGGTCAAATAGCCGGACTTCCTGACCTATACAGCTAGCTAACAGCAGTCCTGACATACTCAAACATAAACATTTATTTCACTTCAGACAGAAAAAGGGAAATGCAACATTGACATTGACCAAAGTCTAAAAATAGGCCTAGACTACCGTAGGGTGAAGAACTAGGCCTAGACTACCGTAGGGTGAAGAACTAGGCCTAGACTACCGTAGGGTGAAGAACTAGGCCTAGACTACCGTAGGGTGAAGAACTAGGCCTAGAACACCGTAGGGTGAAGAACTAGGCCTAGACCACCGTAGGGTGAAGAACTAGGCCTAGACCACCGTAGGGTGTAGAACTAGGCCTAGAACACCGTAGGGTGAAGAACTAGGCCTAGACCACCGTAGGGTGAAGAACTAGGCCTAGACTATCCTAGGGTGTAGAACTAGGCCTAGACTACCGTAGGGTGTAGAACTAGGCCTAGACTATCCTAGGGTGTAGAACTAGGCCTAGACTACCGTAGGGTGTAGAACTAGGCCTGGACTACCGTAGGGTGTAGAACTAGGCCTAGAACACCGTAGGGTGAAGAACTAGGCCTAGACCACCGTAGGGTGAAGAACTAGGCCTAGACTATCCTAGGGTGTAGAACTAGGCCTAGACTACCGTAGGGTGTAGAACTAGGCCTAGACTACCGTAGGGTGAAGAACTAGGCCTAGACCACCGTAGGGTGAAGAACTAGGCCTAGACTATCCTAGGGTGTAGAACTAGGCCTAGACTACCGTAGGGTGTAGAACTAGGCCTGGACTACCGTAGGGTGAAGAACTAGGTCTAGACTACCGTAGGGTGAAGAACTAGGCCTAGACTATCGTAGGGTGAAGAACTAGGCCTGGACTACCGTAGGGTGAAGAACTAGGCCTAGACTAGCCTAGGGGTCTACCAGCATGGGGGGGGGGGGGGGGGGGATTTGAGCAACAACAGTCTCACAAACAAGTCCTTTTTAAGTACACCCCCTGATTAATGATTGATGGGTACCCTTTTAAACACACACTAGAGAAATCAATAGGTCGAGAGAATAGTCATTTTAATCAGTTGAACGGATGTAATCAATTGAGGTCTGACAGTAAAAGGGGACAGAATGTTCGAACATTGACTGATACTTGGAAACCGGCCGGCAGGGTCCCTTTTGTAGCTTAGTCTCTGTTAAGTTTGTGAACCTTTCGGGAAGGGGGGGGGCTCTTTTGAGTGGTCTAAGTTCGATTGGAGCGTTCATTGCACAGAAATGTAAGAAAACCGCTCTGAGTTGGTAAAAATGAGCTGAAAGGGATGGAGTAGCTAGGTTACTGTCCACAAGGACCAAACATTTGGCCTGTAGTGGTAATGGTTAGAAGGATTTTGTCAACTTAAAATCAAATGTTTTAATTGTTTTGGTTTTAGATAACCCCCACCCTAACTAACAATTTTCCTAACCTTAATTTAATTATCCTAACCTGCTATGTTAATTCTCCTAATCTGCTATGAAAAGTCAAATCCGATAAAAGCTGTTGGTGCTTTTAAGACAACTGGGAACTTGGAAAAAAACGAGCTCAAATCATGACTTCTGTGATCTTCAGGTCAGAATGTTGGCGCTCTAGAAAGAGGCCCGAGTTGGATGACCGTTCAAAATGATTTTTCCCAGTTGGAGCTAATTTTTTGTCCTCACACTTAGTTTGTGTATGCCACCACCTACTGTGCGGTTGTGTATGGTCAATCATATTACATTTTGTGACATACCACCAACTAACACCTATATGCCACTATTACAAACCACTGTCTATATACCGCTATTACACACTACCATGTAACACCTATATATCACTATTACATACCACCATCTATATACCACTATTACATACCACCACCTATATACCACTATTACATACCACCATCTATATACCACTATTACATACCACCATCTATATACCACTATTACATACCACCATCTATATACCACTATTACATACCTCCATCTATATACCACTATTACACACCACCATCTATATACCACTATTACATACCACCATCTATATACCACTATTACATACCACTATCTATATACCACTATTACACACCTCCATCTATATACCACTATTACACACCTCCATCTATATACCACTATTACATACCACCATCTATATACCACTATTACATACCACTATTACACACCACCATCTATATACCACTATTACACACCTCCATCTATATACCACTATTACATACCACTATCTATATACCTCCATCTATATACCACTATTACACACCACCATCTATATACCACTATTACATACCACTATCTATATACCACTATTACACACCACCATCTATATACCACTATTACACACCTCCATCTATATACCACCATCTATATACCACTATTACATACCTCCATCTATATACCACTATTACATACCACCATCTATATACCACTATTACACACCACCATCTATATACCTCCATCTATATACCACTATTACATACCACCATCTATATACCACTATTACACACCACCATCTATATACCACTATTACATACTACCATCTATATACCACTATTACATACCACCATCTATATACCACTATTACATACCTCCATCTATATACCACTATTACATACCACCATCTATATACCACTATTACACACCACCATCTATATACCTCCATCTATATACCACTATTACATACCACCATCTATATACCACTATTACACACCACCATCTATATACCACTATTACATACCACCATCTATATACCACTATTACATACCACCATCTATATACCACTATTACATACCACCATCTATATACCACTATTACATACCTCCATCTATATACCACTATTACATACCACCATCTATATACCACTATTACATACCACCATCTATATACCACTATTACATACCTCCATCTATATACCACTATTACATACCACCATCTATATACCACTATTACATACCACCATCTACATACCACTATTACATACCACTATTACATACCACCATCTATATACCACTATTACACACCACCATCTATATACCACTATTACATACCACTATCTATATACCACTATTACACACTACCAACTATATACCACTATTACATACCACCATCTATATACCACTATTACACACCACCATCTATATACCACTATTAAACACCACCATCTATATACCTCCATCTATATACCACTATTACATACCTCCATCTATATACCACTATTACATACCACCATCTATATACCACTATTACATACCACCATCTATATACCGCTATTAAACACCACCATCTATATACCTCCATCTATATACCACTATTACATACCTCCATCTATATACCACTATTACATACCACCATCTATATACCACTATTACATACCACCATCTATATACCACTATTACATACCACTATCTATATACCACTATCTATATACCACTATTACACACCACCATCTATATACCACTATTACATACCACCATCTATATACCACTATTACATACCACCATCTATATACCTCCATCTATATACCACTATTACATACCACCATCTATATACCACTATTACATACCACCATCTATATACCACTATTACACACCACCATCTATATACCACTATTACATACCACCATCTATATACCACTATTACATACCACCATCTATATACCTCCATCTATATACCACTATTACATACCACCATCTATATACCACTATTACATACCACCATCTATATACCACTATTACACACCACCATCTATATACCACTATTACATACCACCATCTATATACCACTATTACACACCACCATCTATATACCACTATTACATACCACCATCTATACACCACTATTACACACCACCATCTATATACCGCTATTACATACTACCATCTATATACCACCATCTATATACCACTATTACACACCACCAACTAACACCTATATACCACTATTACACACCACCATCTATATACCACTATTACATACCACCATCTATATACCACTATTACATACCACCATCTATATACCACTATTACATACCACCCACTATATACCACCATCTATATACCACTATTACATACCACCCACTATTACATACCACCATCTATATACCACTATTACACACCACCATCTATATACCACTATTACATACTACCATCTATATACCACTATTACATACCACCCACTATATACCACTATTACATACCACCATCTATATACCACTATTACACACCACCATCTATATACCACTATTAAACACCACCATCTATATACCTCCATCTATATACCACTATTACATACCACCATCTATATACCACTATTACATACCACCATCTATATACCACTATTACACACCACCATCTATATACCACTATTACACACCACCATCTATATACCACTATTACATACCACCATCTATATACCACTATTAAACACCACCATCTATATACCTCCATCTATATACCACTATTACATACCACCATCTATATACCACTATTACATACCACCATCTATATACCACTATTACACACCACCATCTATATACCACTATTACATACCACCATCTATATACCACTATTACACACCACCATCTATATACCACTATTACATACCACCATCTATATACCACTATTACACACCACCATCTATATACCACTATTACATACATCTATATACCACCATCTATATACCACTATTACATACATCTATATACCACCATCTATATACCACTATTACACACTACCATCTATATACCACTATTACACACCACCATCTATATACCACTATTACATACCACCATCTATATACCACTATTACACACCACCATCTATATACCGCTATTACATACTACCATCTATATACCACTATTACACACCACCAACTAACACCTATATACCACTATTACACACCACCATCTATATACCACTATTACATACCACCATCTATATACCACTATTACATACCACCATCTATATACCACTATTACATACCACCCACTATATACCACCATCTATATACCACTATTACATACCACCCACTATTACATACCACCATCTATATACCACTATTACACACCACCATCTATATACCACTATTACATACTACCATCTATATACCACTATTACATACCACCCACTATATACCACTATTACATACCACCATCTATATACCACTATTACACACCACCATCTATATACCACTATTAAACACCACCATCTATATACCTCCATCTATATACCACTATTACATACCACCATCTATATACCACTATTACATACCACCATCTATATACCACTATTACACACCACCATCTATATACCACTATTACACACCACCATCTATATACCACTATTACATACCACCATCTATATACCACTATTAAACACCACCATCTATATACCTCCATCTATATACCACTATTACATACCACCATCTATATACCACTATTACATACCACCATCTATATACCACTATTACACACCACCATCTATATACCACTATTACATACCACCATCTATATACCACTATTACACACCACCATCTATATACCACTATTACATACCACCATCTATATACCACTATTACACACCACCATCTATATACCACTATTACATACATCTATATACCACCATCTATATACCACTATTACATACATCTATATACCACCATCTATATACCACTATTACACACTACCATCTATATACCACTATTACACACCACCATCTATATACCACTATTACACACCACCATCTATATACCACTATTACACACCACCATCTATATACCGCTATTACATACTACCATCTATATACCACTATTACACACCACCAACTAACACCTATATACCACTATTACACACCACCATCTATATACCACTATTACATACCACCATCTATATACCACTATTACATACCACCATCTATATACCACTATTACATACCACCCACTATATACCACCATCTATATACCACTATTACATACCACCCACTATTACATACCACCATCTATATACCACTATTACACACCACCAACTATATACCACTATTACACACCACCATCTATATACCACTATTACATACCACCATCTATATACCGCTATTACATACCACCATCTATATACCGCTATTACATACCACCATCTATATACCACTATTACATACCACCATCTATATACCGCTATTACATACCACCATCTATATACCGCTATTACATACCACCATCTATATACCACTATTACACACCTCCATCTATATACCACTATTACACACCACCATCTATATACCGCTATTACATACCACCATCTATATACCACTATTACATACCACCATCTATATACCACCATCTATATACCACTATTACATACCACCATCTATATACCACTATTACATACCACCATCTATATACCACTATTACATACCACCCACTATATACCACCATCTATATACCACTATTACATACCACCCACTATATACCACCATCTATATACCACTATTACATACCACCCACTATATACCACCATCTATATACCACTATTACATACCACCCACTATATACCACCATCTATATACCACTATTACATACCACCATCTATATACCACTATTACATACCACCATCTATATACCACTATTACATACCACCAACTATATACCACTATTACACACCACCATCTATATACCACTATTACATACCACCATCTATATACCACTATTACATACCACCCACTATATACCACCATCTATATACCACTATTACATACCACCCACTATATACCACCATCTATATACCACTATTACATACCACCCACTATATACCACCATCTACATACCAATATTACATACCACCATCTATATACCACTATTACATACCACCATCTATATACCACTATTACATACCACCAACTATATACCACTATTACACACCACCATCTATATACCACTATTACATACCACCATCTATATACCACCATCTATATACCACCATCTATATACCACTATTACACACCACCATCTATATACCACTATTACATACCACCATCTATATACCACTATTACATACCACCAACTATATACCACTATTACACACCACCATCTATATACCACTATTACATACCACCATCTATATACCACCATCTATATACCACCATCTATATACCACTATTACACACCACCATCTATATACCACTATTACACACCACCATCTATATACCACTATTACATACCACCCACTATATACCACCATCTATATACCACTATTACATACCACCCACTATATACCACCATCTATATACCACTATTACATACCACCCACTATATACCACCATCTATATACCAATATTACATACCACCATCTATATACCACTATTACATACCACCATCTATATACCACTATTACATACCACCAACTATATACCACAATTACACACCACCATCTATATACCACTATTACATACCACCATCTATATACCACCATCTATATACCACCATCTATATACCACTATTACACACCACCATCTATATACCACTATTACATACCACCATCTATATACCACCATCTATATACCACCATCTATATACCACTATTACACACCACCATCTATATACCACCATCTATATACCACTATTAAACACCACCATCTATATACCACCATCTATATACCACTATTACATACCACCATCTATATACCACTATTACATAACACCAACTATATACCACTATTACATACCACCATCTATATACCACTATTACACACTACCATCTATATACCACCATCTATATACCACTATTATATACTACCATCTATATACCACTATTACATACCACCATCTATATACCACTATTATATACTACTATCTATATACCACTATTACATACTACCATCTATATACCACCATCTATATACCACTATTATATACTACCATCTATATACCACTATTACATACCACCATCTATATACCACTATTATATACTACCATCTATATACCACTATTACATACCACCATCTATATACCACTATTACACACTACCATCTATATACCACCATCTATATACCACTATTACATACTACCATCTATATACCACTATTACACACCACCATCTATATACCACTATTACATACTACCATCTATATACCACTATTACATACTACCATCTATATACCACTATTACATACCACCATCTATATACCACTATTACATACTACCATCTATATACCACTATTACATACTACCATCTATATACCACTATTACACACCACCATCTATATACCACTATTACATACCACCATCTATATACCACTATTACATACCACCAACTAACACCTATATACCACTATTACATACCACCATCTATATACTACCATCTATATACCACTATTACATACCACCATCTATATACCACTATTACATACCACCATCTATATACCACTATTACATACCACCAACTATATACCACTATTACATACCACTATTACACACCACTATGACGTACAACCAACTACCATCTATATACCACTATTACACACCACTATCACGTACAACCAACTACCATCTATATACCACTATTACACACCACTATCACGTACAACCAACTACCATCTATATACCACTATTACACACCACTATCACGTACAACCAACTACCATCTATATACCACTATTACACACCCCTATCACGTACAACCAACTACCATCTATATACCACTATTACACACCACTATCACGTACAACCAACTACCATCTATATACCACTATTACATACCACCAACTATATACCACTATCACGTACAACCAACTACCATCTATATACCACTATTACATACCACCAACTATATACCACTATCACGTACAACCAACTACCATCTATATACCACTATTACACACCACCATCTATATACCACTATTACACACCATCTATATACCACTATTACATACCACCATCTATATACCACTATTACACACCACCATCTATATACCACTATTACATACCACCATCTATATACCACTATTACATACCACTATCTATATACCACTATTACATACCACTATCTATATACCACTATTACACACCACCATCTATATACCTCCATCTATATACCACTATTACATACCACCATCTATATACCACTATTACATACCACCATCTATATACCACTATTACATACCACCATCTATATACCTCCATCTATATACCACTATTACATACCACCATCTATATACCACTATTACACACCACCATCTATATACCACTATTAAACACCACCATCTATATACCTCCATCTATATACCACTATTACATACCACCATCTATATACCACTATTACATACCACCATCTATATACCACTATTACACACCACTATCTATATACCACTATTACACACCACCATCTATATACCACTATTACATACCACTATTACACACCTCCATCTATATACCACTATTACATACCTCCATCTATATACCACTATTACATACCACTATCTATATACCACTATTACATACCACCATCTATATACCACTATTACACACCACTATCTATATACCACTATTACACACCACCATCTATATACCACTATTACATACCACCATCTATATACCACTATTACACACTACCATCTATATACCACTATTACACACCACCATCTATATACCACTATTACATACATCTATATACCACCATCTATATACCACTATTACATACATCTATATACCACCATCTATATACCACTATTACACACTACCATCTATATACCACTATTACACACCACCATCTATATACCACTATTACATACCACCATCTATATACCACTATTACACACCACCATCTATATACCGCTATTACATACTACCATCTATATACCACTATTACACACCACCAACTAACACCTATATACCACTATTACACACCACCATCTATATACCACTATTACATACCACCATCTATATACCACTATTACATACCACCATCTATATACCACTATTACATACCACCCACTATATACCACCATCTATATACCACTATTACATACCACCCACTATTACATACCACCATCTATATACCACTATTACACACCACCAACTATATACCACTATTACTCACCACCATCTATATACCGCTATTACATACCACCATCTATATACCGCTATTACATACCACCATCTATATACCACTATTACACACCTCCATCTATATACCACTATTACACACCACCATCTATATACCGCTATTACATACCACCATCTATATACCACTATTACATACCACCATCTATATACCACCATCTATATACCACTATTACATACCACCATCTATATACCACTATTACATACCACCATCTATATACCACTATTACATACCACCCACTATATACCACCATCTATATACCACTATTACATACCACCCACTATATACCACCATCTATATACCACTATTACATACCACCCACTATATACCACCATCTATATACCACTATTACATACCACCCACTATATACCACCATCTATATACCACTATTACATACCACCATCTATATACCACTATTACATACCACCATCTATATACCACTATTACATACCACCAACTATATACCACTATTACACACCACCATCTATATACCACTATTACATACCACCATCTATATACCACTATTACATACCACCCACTATATACCACCATCTATATACCACTATTACATACCACCCACTATATACCACCATCTATATACCACTATTACATACCACCCACTATATACCACCATCTATATACCAATATTACATACCACCATCTATATACCACTATTACATACCACCATCTATATACCACTATTACATACCACCAACTATATACCACTATTACACACCACCATCTATATACCACTATTACATACCACCATCTATATACCACCATCTATATACCACCATCTATATACCACTATTACACACCACCATCTATATACCACTATTACATACCACCATCTATATACCACTATTACATACCACCAACTATATACCACTATTACACACCACCATCTATATACCGCTATTACATACCACCATCTATATACCGCTATTACATACCACCATCTATATACCGCTATTACATACCACCATCTATATACCACTATTACATACCACCATCTATATACCGCTATTACATACCACCATCTATATACCGCTATTACATACCACCATCTATATACCACTATTACACACCTCCATCTATATACCACTATTACACACCACCATCTATATACCGCTATTACATACCACCATCTATATACCACTATTACATACCACCATCTATATACCACCATCTATATACCACTATTACATACCACCATCTATATACCACTATTACATACCACCCACTATATACCACCATCTATATACCACTATTACATACCACCCACTATATACCACCATCTATATACCACTATTACATACCACCCACTATATACCACCATCTATATACCACTATTACATACCACCCACTATATACCACCATCTATATACCACTATTACATACCACCATCTATATACCACTATTACATACCACCATCTATATACCACTATTACATACCACCAACTATATACCACTATTACACACCACCATCTATATACCACTATTACATACCACCATCTATATACCACTATTACATACCACCCACTATATACCACCATCTATATACCACTATTACATACCACCCACTATATACCACCATCTATATACCACTATTACATACCACCCACTATATACCACCATCTATATACCAATATTACATACCACCATCTATATACCACTATTACATACCACCATCTATATACCACTATTACATACCACCATCTATATACCACTATTACATACCACCATCTATATACCACTATTACATACCACCAACTATATACCACTATTACACACCACCATCTATATACCACTATTACATACCACCCACTATATACCACCATCTATATACCACTATTACATACCACCCACTATATACCACCATCTATATACCACTATTACATACCACCCACTATATACCACCATCTATATACCACTATTACATACCACCATCTATATACCACTATTACACACCACCATCTATATACCACTATTACATACCACCATCTATATACCACCATCTATATACCACCATCTATATACCACTATTACACACCACCATCTATATACCACTATTACATACCACCATCTATATACCACTATTACATACCACCAACTATATACCACTATTACACACCACCATCTATATACCACTATTACATACCACCATCTATATACCACCATCTATATACCACCATCTATATACCACTATTACACACCACCATCTATATACCACTATTACACACCACCATCTATATACCACTATTACATACCACCATCTATATACCACTATTACATACCACCCACTATATACCACCATCTATATACCACTATTACATACCACCCACTATATACCACCATCTATATACCACTATTACATACCACCCACTATATACCACCATCTATATACCAATATTACATACCACCATCTATATACCACTATTACATACCACCATCTATATACCACTATTACATACCACCAACTATATACCACTATTACACACCACCATCTATATACCACTATTACATACCACCATCTATATACCACCATCTATATACCACCATCTATATACCACTATTACACACCACCATCTATATACCACCATCTATATACCACCATCTATATACCACTATTACACACCACCATCTATATACCACCATCTATATACCACTATTAAACACCACCATCTATATACCACCATCTATATACCACTATTACATACCACCATCTATATACCACTATTACATAACACCAACTATATACCACTATTACATACCACCATCTATATACCACTATTACACACTACCATCTATATACCACCATCTATATACCACTATTATATACTACCATCTATATACCACTATTACATACCACCATCTATATACCACTATTATATACTACTATCTATATACCACTATTACATACCACCATCTATATACCACTATTACATACTACCATCTATATACCACCATCTATATACCACTATTATATACTACCATCTATATACCACTATTACATACCACCATCTATATACCACTATTATATACTACCATCTATATACCACTATTACATACCACCATCTATATACCACTATTACACACTACCATCTATATACCACCATCTATATACCACTATTACATACTACCATCTATATACCACTATTACACACCACCATCTATATACCACTATTACATACTACCATCTATATACCACTATTACATACTACCATCTATATACCACTATTACATACCACCATCTATATACCACTATTACATACTACCATCTATATACCACTATTACATACTACCATCTATATACCACTATTACACACCACCATCTATATACCACTATTACATACCACCATCTATATACCACTATTACATACCACCAACTAACACCTATATACCACTATTACATACCACCATCTATATACTACCATCTATATACCACTATTACATACCACCATCTATATACCACTATTACATACCACCATCTATATACCACTATTACATACCACCAACTATATACCACTATTACATACCACTATTACACACCACTATGACGTACAACCAACTACCATCTATATACCACTATTACACACCACTATCACGTACAACCAACTACCATCTATATACCACTATTACACACCACTATCACGTACAACCAACTACCATCTATATACCACTATTACACACCACTATCACGTACAACCAACTACCATCTATATACCACTATTACACACCACTATCACGTACAACCAACTACCATCTATATACCACTATTACACACCACTATCACGTGCAACCAACTACCATCTATATACCACTATTACATACCACCAACTATATACCACTATCACGTACAACCAACTACCATCTATATACCACTATTACATACCACCAACTATATACCACTATCACGTACAACCAACTACCATCTATATACCACTATTACACACCACCATCTATATACCACTATTACACACCACCATCTATATACCATTATTACATACCACCATCTATATACCACTATTACACACCACCATCTATATACCACTATTACATACCACTTTTACACACCACCATCTATATACCACTATTACACACCACTATCACGTACAACCAACTACCATCTATATACCACTATTACACACCACCATCAATATACCACTATTACATACCACCATCTATATACCACTATTACATACCACCATCTATATACCACCATCTATATACCACAATTACACACCTCCATCTATATACCACTATTACATACCACTATTACACACCACCATCTATATACCACTATTACACACCACTATCACGTACAACCAACTACCATCTATATACCACTATTACACACCACCATCTATATACCACTATTACATACCACCATCTATATACCACTATTACATACCACCATCTATATACCACCATCTATATACCCCAATTACACACCTCCATCTATATACCACTATTACATACCACCATCTATATACCACCATATATATACCACTATTACACACCACCATCTATATACCACTATTACATACCACCAACTATATACCACTATTACACACCACCACCTATATACCACTATTACATACCACTATCTATATACCACCACCTATATACCACTATTACATACCACCACCCATATACCACTATTACATGCCACTATCTATATACCACCACCTATATACCACTATTACATACCACCATCTATATACCACTATACACTATTCCATACCACCATCTATATACCACTATTACATACCACCATCTATATACCACTATTACATACCACCACCCATATACCACTATTACATGCCACTATCTATATACCACCACCTATATACCACTATTACATACCACCATCTATATACCACTATTACACACCATCTATATACCACTATTACATACCACTATCTATATACCACTATTACATAGCACCATCTATATACCACTATTACACTATTACATACCACCATCTATATACCACTATTACATACCACCATCTATATACCACTATTACATACCACCATCTATATACCACTATTACATACCACTATCTATATACCACTATTACATACCACTATTACATACCACTATCTATATACCGCCATCTATATACCACCATCTATATACCACCATCTATATACCACTATTACATACCACCATCTATATACCACTATTACATACCACCATCTATATACCACTATTACACACCATCTATATACCACTATTACACACCATCTATATACCACTATTACACACCTCCATCTATATACCACTATTACATACCACCATCTATATACCACTATTACATACCACCATCTATATACCACTATTACATACCACCATCTATATACCACTATTACATACCACCATCTATCTATATACCACCATCTATATACCACCATCTATATACCACTATTACACACCACCATCTATATACCACTATTACACACCACCATCTATATACCACTATTACATACCACCATCTATATACCACTATTACATACCACCCACTATATACCACCATCTATATACCACTATTACATACCACCCACTATATACCACCATCTATATACCACTATTACATACCACCCACTATATACCACCATCTATATACCAATATTACATACCACCATCTATATACCACTATTACATACCACCATCTATATACCACTATTACATACCACCAACTATATACCACTATTACACACCACCATCTATATACCACTATTACATACCACCATCTATATACCACCATCTATATACCACCATCTATATACCACTATTACACACCACCATCTATATACCACCATCTATATACCACCATCTATATACCACTATTACACACCACCATCTATATACCACCATCTATATACCACTATTAAACACCACCATCTATATACCACCATCTATATACCACTATTACATACCACCATCTATATACCACTATTACATAACACCAACTATATACCACTATTACATACCACCATCTATATACCACTATTACACACTACCATCTATATACCACCATCTATATACCACTATTATATACTACCATCTATATACCACTATTACATACCACCATCTATATACCACTATTATATACTACTATCTATATACCACTATTACATACCACCATCTATATACCACTATTACATACTACCATCTATATACCACCATCTATATACCACTATTATATACTACCATCTATATACCACTATTACATACCACCATCTATATACCACTATTATATACTACCATCTATATACCACTATTACATACCACCATCTATATACCACTATTACACACTACCATCTATATACCACCATCTATATACCACTATTACATACTACCATCTATATACCACTATTACACACCACCATCTATATACCACTATTACATACTACCATCTATATACCACTATTACATACTACCATCTATATACCACTATTACATACCACCATCTATATACCACTATTACATACTACCATCTATATACCACTATTACATACTACCATCTATATACCACTATTACACACCACCATCTATATACCACTATTACATACCACCATCTATATACCACTATTACATACCACCAACTAACACCTATATACCACTATTACATACCACCATCTATATACTACCATCTATATACCACTATTACATACCACCATCTATATACCACTATTACATACCACCATCTATATACCACTATTACATACCACCAACTATATACCACTATTACATACCACTATTACACACCACTATGACGTACAACCAACTACCATCTATATACCACTATTACATACTACCATCTATATACCACTATTACATACCACCATCTATATACCACTATTACATACCACCAACTATATACCACTATTACATACCACTATTACACACCACTATGACGTACAACCAACTACCATCTATATACCACTATTACACACCACTATCACGTACAACCAACTACCATCTATATACCACTATTACACACCACTATCACGTACAACCAACTACCATCTATATACCACTATTACACACCACTATCACGTACAACCAACTACCATCTATATACCACTATTACACACCACTATCACGTACAACCAACTACCATCTATATACCACTATTACATACCACCAACTATATACCACTATCACGTACAACCAACTACCATCTATATACCACTATTACATACCACCAACTATATACCACTATCACGTACAACCAACTACCATCTATATACCACTATTACACACCACCATCTATATACCACTATTACACACCACCATCTATATACCATTATTACATACCACCATCTATATACCACTATTACACACCACCATCTATATACCACTATTACATACCACTTTTACACACCACCATCTATATACCACTATTACACACCACTATCACGTACAACCAACTACCATCTATATACCACTATTACACACCACCATCAATATACCACTATTACATACCACCATCTATATACCACTATTACATACCACCATCTATATACCACCATCTATATACCACAATTACACACCTCCATCTATATACCACTATTACATACCACTATTACACACCACCATCTATATACCACTATTACACACCACTATCACGTACAACCAACTACCATCTATATACCACTATTACACACCACCATCTATATACCACTATTACATACCACCATCTATATACCACTATTACATACCACCATCTATATACCACCATCTATATACCCCAATTACACACCTCCATCTATATACCACTATTACATACCACCATCTATATACCACCATATATATACCACTATTACACACCACCATCTATATACCACTATTACATACCACCAACTATATACCACTATTACACACCACCACCTATATACCACTATTACATACCACTATCTATATACCACCACCTATATACCACTATTACATACCACCACCCATATACCACTATTACATGCCACTATCTATATACCACCACCTATATACCACTATTACATACCACCATCTATATACCACTATACACTATTCCATACCACCGTCTATATACCACTATTACATACCACCATCTATATACCACTATTACATACCACCACCCATATACCACTATTACATGCCACTATCTATATACCACCACCTATATACCACTATTACATACCACCATCTATATACCACTATTACACACCATCTATATACCACTATTACATACCACTATCTATATACCACTATTACATAGCACCATCTATATACCACTATTACACTATTACATACCACCATCTATATACCACTATTACATACCACCATCTATATACCACTATTACATACCACCATCTATATACCACTATTACATACCACTATCTATATACCACTATTACATACCACTATTACATACCACTATCTATATACCGCCATCTATATACCACCATCTATATACCACTATTACATACCACCATCTATATACCACTATTACATACCACCATCTATATACCACTATTACACACCATCTATGTACCACTATTACACACCATCTATATACCACTATTACACACCTCCATCTATATACCACTATTACATACCACCATCTATATACCACTATTACATACCACCATCTATATACCACTATTACATACCACCATCTATATACCACTATTACATACCACCATCTATCTATATACCACCATCTATATACCACTATTACACACTACCAATTAACATCTATATACCACTATTACACACCACCATCTATCTATATACCACTATTACATACCACCATCTATATACCACTATTACACACCATCTATATACCACTATTACATACCACCATCTATATACCACTATTACACACCACCATCTATCTATATACCACTATTACATACCACCATCTATATACCACTATTACACACCATCTATATACCACTATTACATACCACCATCTATATACCACTATTACATACCACCATCTATATACCACTATTACATACCACCATCTATATACCACTATTACATACCACCATCTATATACCACTATTATATACCGCCATCTATATACCACTATTATATACCACCATCTATATACCACTATTACACACAACCATCTATTTACCACTATTACATACCACCATCTATATACCACTATTACATACCACCATCTATATACCACCATCTATATACCACTATTACATACCACCATCTATATACCACTATCTATATACCACTATTATATACCGCCATCTATATACCACCATCTATATACCACTATTATATACCACCATCTATATACCACTATTACACACAACCATCTATATACCACTATTACATACCACCATCTATATACCACTATTACATACCACCATCTATCTATATACCACCATCTATATACCACTATTACACACTACCAATTAACATCTATATACCACTATTACACACCACCATCTATATACCACTATTACATACCACCATCTATATACCACTATTACATACCACCCACTATATACCACTATTACATACCACCATCTATATACCACTATTACATACCACCATCTATATACCACTATTACATACCACCATCTATATACCACTATTACATACTACCATCTATATACCACCATCTATATACCACTATTACATACCACCCACTATTACATACCACCATCTATATACCACTATTACATACCACCATCTATATACCACTATTACATACTACCATCTATATACCACTATTACATACCACCCACTATATACCACTATTACATACCACCCACTATTACATACCACCCACTATATACCACTATTATATACCACCATCTATATACCACTATTACGTACTACCATCTATATACCACTATTACATACCACCCACTATTACATACCACCCACTATATACCACTATTACACACTACCATCTATATACCACTACTACACACCACCATCTACATACCACTATCACGTACAACCAACTAACACCTATATACCACAATTACATACCACCAACTAACACCTACAGTGGGCTCCAAAATGACTATCACCTCTGACTTACAATGCACAAACAATACGTAAAACATTATAAACAATATTATTATAGAGATAAACTCAAAATACCAACGTGTGAAAATACTATACTTTTGTAACGGTTTTCGTTGTTCTCTTCTGAGGAGGAAGGATCGGACCAATGCGCAGCGTGGTAAGTGTCCATAATATAATTTTAATGAAATAGAACTGAACACAGAAAACAAAAGAATAAGAGATTAAATGGAAACCGACACAGTCCTGTATGGAGCAAACACAGACAGGGATAATAATCACCCACAACAAACATGGGGAAAACAGGCTACCTAAGTATGATTCTCAATCAGAGACAACGATCGACAGCTGCCTCTGATTGAGAACCATACCAGGCCAAACACAGAAATACAACATAGAAAAAGGAACATAGACTACCCACCCCAACTCACGCCCTGACCAAACTAACACAAAGACATAATAAAAGGAACTAAGGTCAGAACGTGACAACTTTATTAGTGTTTCAATGGAACCCAACAAAATCCAAAATCCATGTCCTCCAAATCAAGGTTTCACAATTAATGGCACCCTTAAATATTATTGTAAATAACATCTACCAAAATTAGTTCCACTTATTTAAGTTTATCTAAGTGTTAAGGAACCATTACATTACCATTGAGCCATTACATCACTTCCTGTTTCACTAGGGTATAAAAATGAGGTAACACGCATCCAACACTGTGAAGAAAAGAACAGAACTGGCTGTTCAAAAGGGGACAGATGGTCGTAGACCTTCATAAATATGGAAATGGCTACAAGAAGATCCACAAACGATTGAATATACCGCTGAGCACTGTCAGGGCAATTATTTAAAAAATCAAAAGACAGTTGAAAACCTCACGGGTAGAGGACGCAAATGCATTTTGCCCCCCGGGATAGGGAGGAGGATCGTCTCTCTCACACCGGACACTTCTGATCCCCAGCAATATGCACACACCCCCACAATTGCAGTAGTGAAAAATGTATACAATTCTCATACTTGAGTAAAAGTAAAGATACCCTAATAGAAAATGATTCAAGCTAAAGTGAATGTCACCCAGTAAAATACTACTTGAATAAAAGTCTAGAAGTATATGGTTTTAAATATACTTAAGTATCAAAAGTAAAAGTATAAATTGTTTCACATTCTGTCACGTTCTGACCTTAGTTCCTTTGTTTTGTCTTTTGTTTTAGTATGGTCAGGGCGTGAGTGGGTTGGGTGGGTTGTCTATGTTAGTTTTTCTATGATTTTCTATTTCTGTGTTTGGCCTGGTATGGTTCTCAATCAGAGGCAGCTGTCAATCGTTGTCCCTGATTGAGAACCATATTTAGGTAGCCTGTTTTCCATTGTGTTTCGTGGGTGGTTATTTTCAGTCGTTGTGTGTCTGCACCAGACAGAACTGTTTCGGTTGTCACTTTGTTTTGTATTTTTGAAGTGTTCAGTTTCTTATTAAAAAGATGAACACTAACCACGCTGCGCTTTGGTCCTCTCCTTCTTCCACTGACGACAACCCTTACACATTCCTTATATTAAGAAAACCAGACAGCATGATTGTCTTGTTTTTTTTTTTAAATGTATGGCTAGCCAGGGGCACACTCCAACACTCAGACATCATTTAGAAATAAAGGATGTGTGTTTAGTCAGTCTGCTAGATCAGAGGCAGTAGAGATGACCAGGGATGTTCTCTGAATAGTGAGTCCACCAGATCAGAGGCAGTAGGGATGACCAGGGATGTTCTGTTTAGTGAATCCTCCAGATCAGAGGCAGTAGGGATGACCAGGGATGTTCTCTGTTTAGTGAGTCCTCCAGATCAGAGGCAGTAGGGATGACCAGGGATGTTCTCTGTTTAGTGAGTCCTCCAGATCAGAGGCTATAGGGATGACCAGGGATGTTCTCTGTTTAGAGAGTCCACCAGATCAGAGGCAGTAGGGATGACCAGGGATGTTCTGTTTAGTGAGTCCTCCAGATCAGAGGCAGTAGGGACGACCAGGGATGTTCTCTGTTTAGTGAGTCCTCCAGATCAGAGGCAGTAGGGATGACCAGGGATGTTGTCTGTTTAGTCAGTCTGCTAGATCAGAGGCAGTAGAGATGACCAGGGATGTTCTCTGAATAGTGAGTCCACCAGATCAGAGGCAGTAGGGATGACCAGGGATGTTCTCTGTTTAGTGAATCCTCCAGATCAGAGTCAGTAGGGATGACCAGGGATGTTCTCTGTTTAGTGAGTCCTCCAGATCAGAGGCAGTAGGGATGACCAGGGATGTTCTCTGTTTAGTGAGTCCACCAGATCAGAGGCAGTAGGGACGACCAGGGATGTTCTCTGTTTAGTGAGTCCTCCAGATCAGAGGCAGTAGGATTGACCAGGGATGTTCTCTGTTTAGTGAATCCTCCAGATCAGAGGCAGTAGGGAGGACCAGGGATGTTCTCTGTTTAGTGAGTCCTCCAGATCAGAGGCAGTAGGGATGACCAGGGATGTTCTCTGTTTAGTGAATCCTCCAGATCAGAGGCTGTAGGGACGACCAGGGATGTTGTCTGTTTAGTGAGTCCTCCAGATCAGAGGCAGTAGGGATGACCAGGGATGTTCTCTGTTTAGTGAGTCCTCCAGATCAGAGGCAGTAGGGATGACCAGGGATGTTCTCTGTTTAGTGACTCCTCCAGATCAGAGGCAGTAGGGATGACCAGGGATGTTCTCTGTTTAGTGAATCCTCCAGATCAGAGGCTGTAGGGACGACCAGGGATGTTGTCTGTTTAGTGAGTCCTCCAGATCAGAGGCAGTAGGGATGACCAGGGATGTTCTCTGTTTAGTGAGTCCTCCAGATCAGAGGCAGTAGGGATGACCAGGGATGTTCTCTGTTTAGTGACTCCTCCAGATCAGAGGCTATAGGGATGACCAGGGATGTTCTCTGTTTAGTGAGTCCTCCAGATCAGAGGCAGTAGGGACGACCAGGGATGTTCTCTGTTTAGTGAGTCCTCCAGATCAGAGGCAGTAGGGACGACCAGGGATGTTCTCTGTTTAGTGAGTCCTCCAGATCAGAGGCAGTAGGGACGACCAGGGATGTTCTCTGTTTAGTGAGTCCTCCAGATCAGAGGCAGTAGGGACGACCAGGGATGTTCTCTGTTTAGTGAGTCCTCCAGATAAGAGGCAGCAGAGATGACCAGGGATGTCCTCTTGATAAGTGCGTGCATTGGACCATTTTCCTGTCCTGCTAAGCATTCAAAAATGTAACAAGTAATTGTGGGTGTCAGGGAAAAAGTATGAAGTAAAAAGTACATAACTTTCTTTAGAAATGTAGTTAAGTAAAAGTCCAAGTTGTAAAAAATATATATAAATTTTAAAGTAAAGTACAGCTACCCTCAAAAACTACTTAAGTAGTACTTTAAAGTATTTCTACTTAAGTACTTTACACCACTGCACAATTGACACAGTTTTTACACCAATTCTACACATTCCTTTGTCCCATGTCCTCCGGCACCCTTCTCACATGTCTGGAATCTCCCTCCGACACACTGCTGCAACATGACCATAAGCTTGGCATCTGAACCTCCCTCCGACACACTGCTGCAACATGACCATAAGCTTGGCATCTGAACCTCCCTCCGACACACTGCTGCAACATGACCATAAGCTTGGCATCTGAACCATAACGCTCCCATTGGACAACTGACATATCCTAACATGACTTCATCAGGTAAAGTCTCCTTCAAAACTCAAAAGGACAGGCACAGTCTTCTCAGTTACACCCCCCGCTCGCCACCGGGTCTGCTACTCACCAAACGCCAGCCGTCACAGACAGCCCAGGATTCACTCCATTCAAAGGCACCCTGCTCCAGAGAACAAAGACAGCCATAGGTCTTGTCCCTGGTGGCGTGAGGCCAAGTGCCTGCTCCCTCTGGACCGAAGAAACACAGACAGCCCAGGATTCACTCCATTCAAAGGCACCCTGCTCCAGAGAACAAAGACAGCCACAGGTCTTGTCCCTGGTGGCGTGAGGCCAAGTGCCTGCTCCCTCTGGACCGAAGAAACACAGACAGTTATTACAAGTCCAATTCCAGTTACCTTTACCAATCGCTTATTTCCATTGACTTTCAATATGTACCAATCGCTTATTTCCATTGACTTTCAATATGTACCAATCGCTTATTTCCATTGACTTTCAATATGTACCAATCGCTTATTTCCATTGACTTTCAATGTACCAATCGCTTATTTCCATTGACTTTCAATATGTACCAATCGCTTATTTCCATTGACTTTCAATATGTACCAATCGCTTATTTCCATTGACTTTCAATATGTACCAATCGCTTATTTCCATTGACTTTCAATATGTACCAATCTCTTGGTAAAGGTATTCCATAACATGGGGCTTGTTAAAACAGCCTTTATCTACACGAGACGATCCAGACAAGAACATCGTCACAATGGTCTGTAAAACGTGAACTACAAACTTAAACATGTTACCAATATGGAATAGAGTTGGGCGGTGTCCAGACGTATGGTGTCGCATTAACACATAGTTCTTCATAAGAAATAAGAAGAAATATCTAGCTGCGCGCAGATGTAAAATGCTTGAGTTTGAGTTTATTTTTATTTTTACAGGGACAGTGCACATTAATCAACGTTTCAGTAAAAGTGCCGGTTTTAGCCAGCCAGGCTAATTTTCAACCGCAGTCCCTGGGCAGGTTATTAAAAACAATTACAATATAGACAATAGCAGCATAGAACAAGCAAGACATAGAAACATAGGACAAGCAAGACGCAGCATACAGACATAGCAACATAGGACAAGCAAGACGTAGCATACAGACAGAGCAACATAAAACAAAAAGCAGCAAGACAAAATTCATAAAAGCAACAAAGTGTTTCCACACCTCACAAGCTACAGACAACAGACAACATGGAAAGCGGCAACACACAGCTAGGGACCATGTTCACAAATCTGATTGACCTTTAGCCATGTCTTCAAGCATTTTGTGAAAGTGTGATATGTGGTGCAGTTATGTGTGTCTGATGGCAGTGTATTCCAGACATGGGAAGCTCTCACAGAGAATGCAGATTTACTAAAGGGGCTTTTCCTTAGGGGAACTATACAGTCACCTCTCATGGCTTCTTATTGTGGTGGTACCCGGCTAGTGACAGTGACTAAGTTCAGGGCAAGGTACTGGGTGGAGGCCAGTTAGTGATGGCTGTTTAACAGTCTGATGGCCTTGAGATAGAAGCTGTTTTTCAGTCTCTCGGTCCAAGCTTTGATGCACCTGTACTGACCTCGCTTTCTGGGTGATAGTGGGGTTGAACAGAGCCTGTACTGACCTCGCTTTCTGGGTGATAGTGGGGTTGAACAGAGCCTGTACTGACCTCGCTTTCTGGGTGATAGTGGGGTTGAACAGAGCCTGTACTGACCTCGCTTTCTGGGTGATAGTGGGGTGAACAGGCCGTGGCTCGGTTGGCTGAGGTCCTTGATGATCTTCTTGGCCTTCCTGTGACACCGGGTGTTGTAGATGTCCTGAAGGGCAGGCAGTGTGCTCCCGGTGATGTGTTGGGCTAACCCGCACCACCCTCTGGAGAGCCCTGCGGCTGTGTACCAGGCGGTGACACAGCCTGACAGGATGCTCTCAATGGTGCAATCTGTAAAAATGTGCGAGGGTGTCAAATCTGGGACAAATGCGCCACACATATTTTTATCTCCTAAGTGTTGTTATATCTGACAGATACAAGACAGACACTTCATAACTTGTTTCCTCATTATTGATTTTAGGTACCTTTTTTTAGCTGTTTATGAATGTGTAATTCAACGTGTTTCTGTGGGCTATAGCAGTGAATGTGTTATTCAACGTGTTTCTGTGGGCTATAGCAGTGAATGTGTTATTCAACGTGTTTCTGTGGGCTATAGCAGTGAATGTGTTATTCAACGTGTTTCTGTGGGCTATAGCAGTGAATGTGTTATTCAACGTGTTTCTGTGGGCTATAGCAGTGAATGTGTTATTCAACGTGTTTCTGTGGGCTATAGCAGTGAATGTGTTATTCAACGTGTTTCTGTGGGCTATAGCAGTGAATGTCACGTTCGTCGTATGGGAGGAGACCAAGGAGCAACGTGATATGAATACATACTCTTCAATAAGACGAAGAACACTTAAACACACTATACAAAACGAACGTGAAGCTATACTATAAATGTGCATAAACAGGCAACTAGACAATAACCCACAAAATACCCAAAGAAGATGGCTGCCTAAATATGGTTCCCAATCAGAGACAACGATAAACACCTGCCTCTAATTGAAAACCAATCTAGGCAACCATAGACATACATAAACACCTAGATGATAAACAACCCCATAAACCTACAAAAACCCCTAGACAGGACAAAAACACATACATCACCCATGTCACACCCTGACCTAACCAAAATATATAAAGAAAACAAAGAATACTCAGGTCAGGGTGTGACAGTGAAGGCCAAAGTCAATGTTTCATCAAATATCTATACACTACAGGTCAAGAGTTTTAGAACACCTACTCATTTCAGGGGTTTTCTTTATTTTTTACTATTTTCTACATTGTAGAATAATAGTAAAGACATCAACACTATGAAATAACACATATGGAATCATGTAGTAAATCAAATCAAATCAAATTTATTTATATAGCCCTTCGTACATCAGCTGATATCTCAAAGTGCTGTACAGAAACCCAGCCTAAAACCCCAAACAGCAAGCAATGCAGGTGTAGAAGCATGGTGGCTAGGAAAAACTCCCTAGAAAGGCCAAAACCTAGGAAGAAACCTAGAGAGGAACCAGGCTATGTGGGGTGGCCAGTCCTCTTCTGGCTGTGCCGGGTGGAGATTATAAACCTAGAGAGGAACCAGGCTATGTGGGGTGGCCAGTCCTCTTCTGGCTGTGCCGGGTGGAGATTATAAACCTAGAGAGGAACCAGGCTATGTGGGGTGGCCAGTCCTCTTCTGGCTGTGCCGGGTGGAGATTATAAACCTAGAGAGGAACCAGGCTATGTGGGGTGGCCAGTCCTCTTCTGGCTGTGCCGGGTGGAGATTATAAACCTAGAGAGGAACCAGGCTATGTGGGGTGGCCAGTCCTCTTCTGGCTGTGCCGGGTGGAGATTATAAACCTAGAGAGGAACCAGGCTATGTGGGGTGGCCAGTCCTCTTCTGGCTGTGCCGGATGGAGATTATAACAGAACCAATAAAACCAATAAAAGTGTTAAACAAATCAAAATGAATTTTATATTTGAGATTCTTCAAAGTAGCCACCCTTTGCCTTGATGACAGCTTTGCACACTCATGGCATTCTCTCAACCAGCTTCATGAGGTAGTCAGTCACCTGGTGACGATCTTCTGCTCCTTAGCCCAATTTACTGGCCCTCTCTGGCCTCTCCATGCTTCTCTTCTGTCGTTACCCACGAGACGCAACGCCGAACATTCTCTTTCATTCGCTGTTTGTCTGAAATGACGCACACAGACTTACAATTAAGAGTTGGATGGATGACCGTTCAAAACTATTTTTTCCCCATTCGGAGCTCGTTTTTTTCTGAGTTCCCAGTTGTTTTCAACGCACTGAAGTCGGAAGTTGGAGAATTTCCCGAGTTCCCAGTCATTTTGAACGTGGCGTCACTCTCTGGGTTTCCACTGGTTACCACAGCCACAAAGTCAAATATCATACAAATGTGGCTATATCATAATAAGTCATGAAAACTAACATTTGCTTGGTAGTATCAATTTAAGTTTAGGTTTAGTCATGAGTTTAGCAGTGTGTTAAGGTTAGGGTTAAGGTTAGGTTTAAAATGACATTTTAAGAAGATAAATTGTAGAAATAGGCGGGGTTTATAACGTTTTGTTTGCGGTAACCAGTGAGGACACTGCTCTGGCGCTTTCAAGACAACTGTGACTTGGAAATATGAGGTCAGATCATGACTTCAGTGATTTTCAGGTCGGAAAGTCGGAGCTCTAGAAAGAGGCCCGACTTGGAATTCCAGAAGTCTTGCACGTACTAAGGTCGGAAGTCGGAGATTTCCGAGTTCCCAGTTCCCAGTTGTTTTGAACGCGGCATCTCCTATCTCCCTTCGCCGTGACGTAGGGGTGCCTGCACAATCCAACATGGAGTAGCGAGCGATGGGGCTCTAGCGGGGCCACCCCTCGGCAACGCCAGTGCCCATTCAGCAACGCTGAACGGGCCGTCGAAAAACGGGCCCCCAGAATTTAGGAGGCACATGTTTTACTTCACCGTATTACCCTGAGGATTATAAACTTTCGGAGAGTCTTTATTTTACACAAGCAACTGGTTGGCATGACAAGAAAATGACAGCAGAGAGAGAGAGAGACCTACTGTAGTCTCAGACTGAAGCAAAGAGCGCTGTGTATTCACACAAAGGCAGCGGAGAGATAGGCTTCTACGCGGAATAGAAGGGAAAGGACTGAGGATAGGTGTTGAAAAAAATGACGAGCAAAAAGCATGCACCCGCATTGGGATATCATTTCAGGTGAAACGAGAAAATGATAGAAGAAACACACCCAAGCGAGTAAGTATTATAATAACAATGTATTAAACTTCATTAGCGCTTTTCATTTGGCAGAAAGGATCGCAAAGCGTTGAAAGCAAATCAAACAAGAAGACAATAACACGGCTATATGACACAGTATGTCTGGACTAAGCTATGATTATCGGGCAGAGTTTAACATTTTGAGTGCTTCAAAAAACGGTTCAAAATTCAGATAGCCGGAGGCAAGTAGGTAACTTTTTTAGACCGGGCTAGTAGAAAATCTGCCCATAATATCACATGGCACAGATTTTGGACCCGGACTAGTAAGAACTTGCGTTCGACTAACGTTAACCTGGCTGGCCAGACAGCTTGCAACAGATGGAGCGATTGTCAAATTGGAACCGCACATCCTAGACTAGTAAATATCGACTCCAATATATATATTTCCCTTTGAGAAATGCTCAACTAAGTTACATTTTATTTGTTGGATACGAATGCCTTGTGGATCTGTTTTAGTTTCAGTCTTTAAAAAAAAGAAGTTTTTTTTTACAAAGTTTGAAAATGGTCTGTGGCATGGGGGATTAGGCTATAATATATTGACAGTGAAAGCAGAAGAGGACTGGGGGGGTTTTAGGGCCCCCGCCTTGTTCTAGTCTACTGATTCTGTCTTGCGGGGGGGGAAGGTGTGGTGGTGGTTGCAGCGTGGGTGGATCGGAAACATGCTGTAAAGAAATCAGCAGTAGGGCCTTTTAAAATGTAACCAAGTTCGAAACTCTAGCGTTGTAAAAGTTATTCTGTCGACGGATGGGAACTGAGCCTGTCGCTTCTCGTTACTTTGCGGTTGCTATTGTCTCGTAGCCTATGCAACATTCGTTTAGGCCATCGTTCTGTGTTTGTTTGTTCAAGCTGTGGCTGGGGGAACTCTTTTCGGAAGGAGGATATGAGATATCCGATATGCCCCATCCACCATCTCTTTTCACAATCGCTCTCATTTACATAAGCGTTAAAGGGGGTGGGGGTTGCAGCGTGGGTGGATCGGAAACATGTTGTGAAGCGATTAGCAGCGGTAGGGCCTTTTAAAAATGTAACCAAGTTTGAAACAAGTTACAATCTATCGACTGATGGAACAGAGACTGTCGTCTGTTATCTCTTTGTAGCTATTCGTTTGCTTATTTGTGTTTAGGTCATCGTTTGAAAGTATGTTTGCTTCAAACTGTGACTAGGGGAAGAAGTCTTCCCGGGAGCACGTTTCATTCATAAAAACACCAATCGAGGACGACAGGGCTTGTCTTGCAAAGTTTACATGACAACATCAACCCGTTTTTTTTAAATATATGTTTAGATGTTTAAAATCTATGTCCCGTAGAATTGCGGGACGACATTGCGTGTCATTATTGTAACGTTGGATCGTTATTCCAGTTTCTTTGTAGCCTGTTCTAACCCCAGGCTATTCATAAAGTCTGAATCATTGTGCCGTGCCTTCCTTTATCGTGCTCAAATCGAAAGCATTTGAAATGTAAACAGAGGCTCGTCAATAGTCTTGGCATGTATAGCTTTCTGAGTTTTGTCTTTGGGTCGTTTTAATGTTGTTTAGGCCAGGGATTCCCAAACGGTTTCACTCAGTCTCCCCTTACAGCATTGGGGTACATTTATGATACAAACGGTTCACACCCTTCTTGTTGGTGGAGAGAGAATTGTGCAGGTCACGCTTTTCCCGCAATTCTACACATTTTTGGCATGAGTTGTATTGATTAGATTTTTTTTGTATTGAACATTTAGACGTTTTAAAACAAAATTTCTTCCAGTTCTATATATTTTGGCAAGTCTGTGTATTCATGTGATATTTGGGCTAAAAGGCCTCGCAAAATGTCTCTAAGGTCTGCAATGACAAGAGGACAACTAGTTTCACCTCGTGCATTCTGCTTTTACAGCATCAAGAGTAAGATGAAAGCCTGACTGAGTTCCTTATAAAACACACACACACACACACACACACACTGGGAGAACCACTGTGATGCAGTTCGATTAGATTTCTAGTAGACTAACATATAGCATAATGTTTGATGCATTGGCCTACTTGTAATTTGTATTTGTAGGCAAGATCTTTCTTGTTGGCAACACCTATTTTGGTTTATTCAAGCCTATTATTAATGGCATCAATTTACAGTCTCCTTTATTTGTCGATATTCAATAGGCTATTCGCCTTTATAATGCTGCGTGTGCGTGCTGAATCATAGGTAGGCCTATTGCTTTGAAAGCAGAGAGGCTCTGAAGAATGTCGGTCATGCAGATCCTGATAGATAGCTGTCGGAAGGGCGAAGGGCACAGGAGGGGATGTTTGCGTGGCAGTCGCGTGACGCTCGCCCATTCATAAAAACTGTAACCTTCAGCGCGCCCCATTCACCGCCTTGCTACCTTGACATGAGGGCCATTAGTGCGGCAACCAAACAATAAAGACAGGAACCTGTTGTCCTTACACACAGCAGGCCAGGCCAAATGCCCAGTTTGTAAAAAGTTATCTGATTGCATATAAATATAATGATTAGTAAGGGCAAAAGCTGCTGTTTATTAAAATAAACATTTGATATTCTACTCAATACACATTTGAAGGCTTTATTTTTTTTTATCCGTAATGACACATTGAATACGTTTACAGGCACACTTATAACGCGATATTAAACTGATTATGGTAGTAGGCAGATTATCCAATAGTCATGTAAACACCTTACTCTGCTTCTCTTAATAGGCTTAAAGTCAAAATCGACTGAAGCATACGGCGATTAAAACACCCCGTTTTCTGAACACTTTGACAAACGATTAGGACACGTAAACACATTAATCTGCGCATATGATCTGCGCATGTTCTAGCACCAGCGGAGCGAACCCCTCTTTAGCGCGAGTGAAGTGAGTTACAAACTACAATGTGTGGATCTTTAGAAGTAGTTTTCACAAACTTATAGAACCCAGAATCAAATATGCTTCCCTAAAAGAACATGGACGCTAGGGTAGAACGTTTACATTGGCTAACCGGGCTCTATCTGGGCTATCTGCCTTGTGTCCCGCCACCCACCTCTTTTACGCTGCTGCTACTCTCTGTTCATCATATAGTCACTTTAACCATACCTACATGTACATACTACCTTTTTTGCACGATTGGTTAGAGCCTGTAAGTAAGCTTTTCACTGCAAGGTCTACTACACCTGTTGTATTCAGCGCACGTGACAAATAAACTTGGATTTGATTGGCAATTTTCTGCATTTATCAGAGTGACGTCGGGTAGCCTGATTTCAGATGTGTTCGTGTAAACAGGATTATTACGGGAAATCGTTATTCTTGCAAAGCATGTAAACGTTTTAATCAAACTATTATATTCATCTGACTTTACACAATAATCACATTATTGTAACTGCACTCATTGTCTGCAAAATTAAGGATCCAAATATAAAATTAGTTCTCTGTTGACTTTCTCTCTTTGACACACAAACACACTCACACAGAGAGGACAGACACACAAACACACAGAGAGGACAGACACACATACACACTCAACACAGAGAGGACAGACACACATACACACTCAACACAGAGAGGACAGACACACATACACACTCACACAGAGAGGACAGACACACATACACACTCACACAGAGAGGACAGACACACAAACACACTCACACAGAGAGGACAGACACACATACACACTCACACAGAGAGGACAGACACACATACACACTCATACAGAGAGGACAGAGATACACACTCACACAGAGAGGACAGAGATACACACTCACATAGAGATACACACTCACACAGAGAGGACAGAGATACACACTCACACAGAGAGGACAGACACACATACACACTCACACAGAGAGGACAGACACGCACTCACACAGAGAGGACAGACACACATACACACTCACACAGAGAGGACAGACACACATACACACTCATACAGAGAGGACAGAGATACACATTCACACAGAGAGGACAGAGATACACACTCACACAGAGAGGACAGAGATACACACAAACACACTCACACAGAGAGGACATACACACATACACACTCACACAGATAGGACGGAGGCACACATACACACTCACACAGATAGGACGGAGGCACACATACACACTCACACAGAGAGGATGGAGACACATACACACTCACACAGAGAGGATGGAGGCACACATACACACTCACACAGAGAGGACAGGCACACATACACACTCACACAGAGAGGACAGACGCACATACACACTCACACAGAGAGGACGGAGACGCACATACACACTCACACAGAGAGGACAGACGCACATATACACTCACACAGAGAGGACAGACGCACATACACACTCACACAGAGAGGACGGAGACACATACACACTCACACAGAGAGGACAGACACACATACACACTCACACAGAGAGGACGGACACACATACACACTCACACAGAGAGGACAGAGACATTAGTGGAAGATGTATTGATCTCTAGGTTACTGACATGTGCACTGTCAGTATTTTAGTATTTGACTCTGATGCCCAATGACATTCAGCTAAGGTCGCTGCTCTGCAACGTAACCCAGAGCTGACCACCACGCATTGATTCAACTGCTACACTCACTCAGTCACAAAAAAAAAACTTGGTCACTAACTCACTGTCTGTCTGTCTGTCTGTCTGTCTGTCTGTCTGTCTGTCTGTCTGTCTGTCTGTCTGTCTGTCTGTCTGTCTGTCACTGTCTGTCACTCACTCACTGTCTCACTCACTGTCTCACTTATTCACTCACTCAGTCAGTCAGTCACTGTCTGTCACTCACTGTCTGTCACTCACTCACTGTCTCACTCACTCACTCACTGTCACTCACCTCACTGTCTCACTTATTCACTCACTATCTCACTCACTCACCTCACTCACTCACTCACTCAGTCACTGTCCGTCACTCACTCACTGTCTCACTCACTCACTGTCTCACTCACTGTCTCACTTACTCACTGTCACTCACTCACTCACTCACTCACTGTCTCACTCACTCACTGTCTCTCACTCACTCACTCACTCAGTCACTCACTCCTCACTCACTCACTCACTCACTCACTCACTCACTCACTGTCACACACTCAGTCACTCACTCCCTCACTCACTCACTCACTCACTCACTCACTCACTCACTCACTCACTCACTCACTCACTCACTCACTGTCTCACTCACTGTCTAACTGATTCACTCACTGTTACTCACTCACTCACTCACTCACTCACTCACTCACTCACTGTCTCTCACTCACTCACTCACTCACTCACTCACTCACTCACTCACTGTCACTCACTCACTGTCTCACTCACTCACTGTCTCACTCACTCACACTAACTCTGTCTCACTTACTCACTGTCACTCACTCACTGTCACTCACTCACTCAGTCTCACTTACTCACTGTCACTCACTCACTCACTCACTCACTCACTCACTGTCACACACTCACTCACTGTCTCACACTCACTCACTCACTCACTCACTCACTGTCTCACTCACTCACTTTCTCACTCACTGTCTCACTTACTCACTGTCACTCACTCACTCACTCACACTCACTGTCTCACTTACTCACTGTCACTCACTCACTCACTCACTCACTTACTCACTGTCACTCACTCAGTCACTCACTCCCTCACTCACTCACTCACTCACTCACTCACTCACTCACTGTCTCACTCACTGTCTAACTGATTCACTCACTGTTACTCACTCACTCACTCACTCACTCACTGTCTCTCACTCACTCACTCACTCACTCACTCACTCACTCACTCACTCACTCACTCACTCACTCACTCACTCACTCACTCACTGTCACTCACTCACTGTCTCACTCACTCACTGTCTCACTCACTCACACTAACTCTGTCTCACTTACTCACTGTCACTCACTCACTGTCACTCACTCACTCAGTCTCACTTACTCACTGTCACTCACTCAGTCACTCAGTCACTCACTCACTCACTCACTCACTCACTCACTCACTGTCACACACTCACTCACTGTCTCACACTCACTCACTCACTCACTCACTGTCTCACACTCACTGTCTCACTTACTCACTGTCACTCACTCACTGTCACTCACTCACTCACTCACTCACTGTCACTCACTCACTCACTCACTCACTCACTCACTCACTCCCTCACTCACTGTCTGTGTAGGAATGAGTTGGACCATGTCTTCATAACAGCAGAATGATTAGAAAGGGGAAAGCCTCTCACAACACAGTTGATGCTCTTTCTATGCGTGTCTTTCTAGCATTCGGGGAAAAGTCTATTATTTTCTCAGCTCATTCAGCTCCAGTCAACATATCTACATGTCATAGAGCATCAGAGACAACACAAAACAGAAAACACAACATAGCAAGGGGTAGGGGCCTGTGCACACCACCTGGAAAATAATCTAGGGGAATTACTGGCTCCTGAAACAGAGGATAATAGAGGAAGGGAGACAGACACAAAGACTGAGAGAGAAAGACACAAAGAGTGAGAGACAGACACAAAGAGTGAGAGACAGACACAAAGAGTGAGAGACAGACACAAAGAGTGAGAGACAGACACAGAGTGAGAGAGACAGACACAGAAAGAGCGAGAAACACACAGAAAGAGCAAGACAGACAGTGAGAGAGACAGACACAGAAAGGGGGATACCTAGTCAGTTGTACAACTGAATGCCTTCAACTGAAATGTGTCTTCTGCATTTAACCCTCTGAATCAGAGAGGTGAAGGAGTCATTTAACCCTCTGAATCAGAGAGGTGAAGGAGTCATTTAACCCTCTGAATCAGAGAGGTGAAGGAGTCATTTAACCCAACCCCTCTGAATCAGAGAGGTGAAGGGGTCATTTAACCCTCTGAATCAGAGAGGTGAAGGAGTCATTTAACCCTCTGAATCAGAGAGGTGCAGGGTCTGCCTTAATCGACATCCACAGCGTCCGGAGAACAGTGGGTTAACTGCCTTGCTCAGGGGCAGGTCAACAGAATTTTACCTTGTCAGCTCGGGGATTCTATCCATAACCTCTCGGTTACTGGCCCAACACTCTAACCACTAGACCTACCTGTCACCCACCACACACAGAAAGAGACTGACAGACGTAGAAAGAGAGAGAGAGAGAGAGCCAGATGGGGAGAGCGAGAACGAGAGAGAGTCCGATTTACCATTGGTCTTGGATGAGGTGAGGTCATTGGAGATTATTGACACTCCAGGCCCCCGAGGGAAAGTTGCATCTAGTAACTGTCAGCTGTAGTTATTGATAACCCTCACATGTCCAGGCAGACACTGTTTTTCTTCACCTGTACAGAGGTAATAACTGGACTGTGTGTGTGTGTGTGTGTGCTCGGGAAACACACATGTAAGAGTGGTCAGACAAGTGCAACAGCTGGAAGAGAATCCCCAGTCAATAGCAAACCAAGCTTCCAACCCCCTAAAACCCTTCTGGTCTGAGCCAGCAGGACAGAACTGCTCTGTATAATCCCATTCCATATAACACAGAATGTTTGTTCTACATCATGTATTTCTATCTGATCGTTCTATGACATAGTACCTCCGTGTCCATAAGCCCCAGCTTTCAGTCATTCAATGTCCGCCCTTCCCTGTCAGCTGTGTGACATCAACAACCCTCACTAAATTCCCATTTGGAAAAAGCGTTTTTCCCTGTTACCTTATTCCGGACTGAACCTGACGTTACCAAGGTGACTCCCTGGCCTTTTCTCATTTGGGAAAAAGTCCATCCTCCACCCTTTGTCCTCGCTCCTCCGTGACCCGGAAACCGATAAGTGGCCGAGTGGTGGAGGAGATGTCAATTGAGTTAGTAGGCGAACGGAAGAGAGTCCTCCCGTCCTCAATAGCCACCTTTCATGGAGGACAGTCATGTGTATCCTACCCGAGTCCTTCACGGAAGACTTTTGAAATGTGTCACGCCCCCTTTGATTCAGCTGTTGTTTCGTTAGAGGAGAAAAGCACGGCAAACATTTTAAGAACAATATGCTGCTTATCGTTTTATCTACTAAATGTCTTGCACAGCTATCTTCATTTGTTTTGATCACTATATACACTTATTCCACCCCTGTGAACTTCATTTACATAATGACACACAAGTGGAGGAGAGTCTAATTTCATAAAGGCGCGTTTTCATCCACTTCCCCTCTCCTCCATTACCTCTGACCTTTTCAAAAGGATATACAAGAGAGGACTCAGGAGCGAGGACGCAGGAGTTGAGCAAATCCATGACAAGAACAAACATGAGGACCCATATAGAAAATAAATCCATGACAAGAACAAACATGAGAATCCATATAGAAAATAAATCCATGACAAGAACAAACATGAGAATCCATATAGAAAATAAATCCATGACAAGAACAAACATGAGAACCTGTATTGAAAATAAATCCATGACAAGAACAAACATGAGAATCCATATAGAAAATAAATCCATGACAAGAACAAACATGATAACCTGTATTGAAAATGAATCCATGACAAGAACAAACATGAGAACCCATATAGAAAATAAATCCATGACAAGAACAAACATGATAACCTGTATTGAAAATGAATCCATGACAAGAACAAACATGAGAACCTGTATTGAAAATAAATCCATGACAAGAACAAACATGAGAACCTGTATTGAAAATAAATCCATGACAAGAACAAACATGAACCCATATAGAAAATAAATCCATGACAAGAACAACCATGAGAACCCATATAGAAAATAAATCCATGACAAGAACAAACATGAGAACCTGTATTGAAAATAAATTCATGACAAGAACAAACATGAGAACCTGTATTGAAAATAAATCCATGACAAGAACAAACATGAGAACCTGTATTGAAAATAAATCCATGACAAGAACAAACATGAACCCATATAGAAAATAAATCCATGACAAGAACAACCATGAGAACCCATATAGAAAATAAATCCATGACAAGAACAAACATGAGAACCTGTATTGAAAATAAATCCATGACAAGAACAAACATGAGAACCTGTATTGAAAATAAATCCATGACAAGAACAAACATGAGAACCTGTATTGAAAATAAATCCATGACAAGAACAAACATGAGAACCTGTATTGAAAATAGCCATTGTTTGGGGCCCTGATATGACTAGAATGGTACTTCCTATAATTAGAATGATCAATATGACTAGAATGGTACTTCCTATAATTAGAATGATCAATATGACTAGAATGGTACTTCCTATAATTAGAATGATCAATATGACTAGAATGATCAATATGACTAGAATGGTACTTCCTATAATTAGAATGATCAATATGACTAGAATGGTTCTTCCTATAATTAGAATGATCAATATGAGTAGAATGGTTCTTCCTATAATTAGAATGATCAATATGACTAGAATGGTTCTTCCTATAATTAGAATGATCAATATGACTAGAATGGTTCTTCCTATAATTAGAATGATCAATATGACTAGAATGGTTCTTCCTATAATTAGAATGATCAATATGACTAGAATGGTACTTCCTATAATTAGAATGATCAATATGACTAGAATGGTTCTTCCTATAATTAGAATGATCAATATGACTAGAATGGTTCTTCCTATAATTAGAATGATCAATATGACTAGAATGGTACTTCCTATAATTAGAATGATCAATATGACTAGAATGGTTCTTCCTATAATTAGAATGATCAATATGACTAGAATGGTTCTTCCTATAATTAGAATGATCAATATGACTAGAATGGTTCTTCCTATAATTAGAATGATCAATATGACTAGAATGGTTCTTCCTATAATTAGAATGATCAATATGACTAGAATGGTTCTTCCTATAATTAGAATGATCAATATGACTAGAATGGTTCTTCCTATAATTAGAATGATCAATATGACTAGAATGGTTCTTCCTATAATCAGCCTGTCATGATAGGGTTATTGTATGTCATATGCAAACTAGGAATATGAGTAGATCAGCCAACCTCTATGTCCATAACTGACCCCAGTCTGTCTGTAGGTAGTTTACCAGTCCCTTGGTGCAGCAACTGACCTCACTGCCTCTATCACACAGAATGGGTCTGCCCCTCAGGTCTGCAACTGGCCTCACTGCCTCTATCACACAGAATGGGTCTGCCCCTCAGGTCTGCAACTGGCCTCACTGCCTCTATCTCTATCACACAGAATGGGTCTGCCCCTCAGGTCTGCAACTGGCCTCACTGCCTCTATCTCCTGAAGCAGGCCTTGGTAACAGATTAGATTCCCATCACACAGTCTACCTGAAGCAGGCCTTGGTAACAGATTAGAATCCCATCACACAGTCTACCTGAAGCAGGTCTAGGTAACATATTAGAATCCCATCACACAGTCTACCTGAAGCAGGCCTAGGTAACAGATTAGAATCCCATCACACAGTCTACCTGAAGCAGGCCTTGGTAACAGATTAGATTCCCATCACACAGTCTACCTGAAGCAGGCCTTGGTAACAGATTAGAATCCCATCACACAGTCTACCTGAAGCAGGTCTAGGTAACATATTAGAATCCCATCACACAGTCTACCTGAAGCAGGCCTTGGTAACAGATTAGAATCCCATCACACAGTCTACCTGAAGCAGGTCTAGGTAACATATTAGAATCCCATCACACAGTCTACCTGAAGCAGGCCTTGGTAACATATTAGAATCCCATCACACAGTCTACCTGAAGCAGGCCTAGGTAACAGATTAGAATCCCATCACACACAGTCTACCTGAAGCAGGTCTAGGTAACAGATTAGAATCCCATCACACAGTCTACCTGAAGCAGGCCTAGGTAACAGATTAGACTCCCATCACACAGTCTACCTGAAGCAGGCCTAGGTAACAGATTAGAATCCCATCACACACAGTCTACCTGAAGCAGGCCTAGGTAACAGATTAGAACCCCATCACACAGTCTACCTGAAGCAGGCCTAGGTAACAGATTAGAACCCCATCACACAGTCTACCTGAAGCAGGCCTAGGTAACAGATTAGAATCGCATCACACAGTCTGCTAGGAAGGAGTGGTGGAGGGATGGACGCCACTCAGACAGACAGACTCTACGTCTCTGTCTTTTAATGACCTGTGTGTTTGATGAGGTGTGACCACGAGGGAGGGTTTGGAAGGAGCCAGGATAGGCAGAAGTTAGTAGCTGTCGTGTGTGTGTGTGTGTGCGCGTGTGTGTGTGTTCTCTCTCCAGTGTGTGGTTATGTGCACACCCTTCTCTTGCCCGGTGCAGTAGGTCTGTGTTGTGGCCTGACCTCAGATTATAGGGTCTGTCTGTCTGTCTGTCTGCTGTGTTTCACCCTGCTGTCGTCACAGGGTGGATATGTTACTACCCTCTCATATGAATTCCTCTCCGTTCAGACCAGATCTACAGCCTATCTTTATCACAGTGAGACAGACCAGCTAGACAGTCTTATGTCATTGTGGATGAGAGCTACTCTCCATGTTTTTATTTGGCCAGTTTCAACAACAATACATACGTCTGTCATATATTTAGAGTCGTCTGGTGGCTGTATGCAGACTGAAGGCAGAGACGCTGTCTGCTGGTGACTCATGCAGCGCGCGCGTGTGTGTGTGTTCGTGTGTGTGTGTGAGGCAGACGCAATCCAACCTACTAGTGGGATGTGTGTGTGTGTAGATTCTGAGCTCTCCTAGAAATCCAGACAGTATTGGAGCAGAGCTGCCTGCATAACGCTGGTCATAACACTTTGGCTGGCTGGCTCTGGTAGTGTGTGTGTGTGTGTCTGTCTCTGGTAGTGTGTGTGTGTGTGTGTGTGTGTAGGTGAACGAGGTTAGCAACCTGTGTGTGTCCCTTCCAATTCCAATGAACTAAAGTCTCACGTAGTTGGTCAGATGCTTGATGAAGTTCTGGGTCCATACATGACAGACAGGCAGGCAGACAGACAGACAGACAGACAGACAGACAGACAGACAGACAGACAGGCAGACAGGCAGACAGGCAGACAGGCAGGCAGACAGACAGACAGACAGACAGACAGGCAGACAGGCAGGCAGACAGACAGACAGACAGACAGACAGACAGACAGACAGACAGACAGACAGACAGACAAGCAGGCAGGCAGACAGACAGACAGACAGACAGACAGGCAGGCAGGCAGGCAGGCAGACAGACAGACAGACAGACAGACAGACAGACAGACAGACAGACAGACAGACAGACAGACAGGCAGGCAGGCAGGCAGGCAGGCAGGCCGGCAGGCAGACAGACAGACAGACAGACAGACAGACAGACAAGAGAGTTAGTTAGTTAAACACTTGAGAATTAATTGTAGTCTACTGACTTGACTGAAGAGCTTGTGCATTATGTTGTATGAACCTCCACCAGTTTGCATGGTTCTGTTCTGACTTACATGGTGTTGTGTTGTTGGTACCCTGATGGTTCTGTTCTGACTTACATGGTGTTGTGTTGTTGGTACCCTGATGGTTCTGTTCTGACTTACATGGTGTTGTGTTGTTGGTACCCTGATGGTTCTGTTCTGACTTACATAGTGTTGTGTTGTTGGTACCCTGATGGTTCTGTTCTGTCTTACATGATGTTGTGTTGTGTTGTTGGTACCCTGATGGTTCTGTTCTGACTTACATTGTGTTGTGTTGTTGGTACCCTGATGGTTCTGTTCTGACTTACATGATGTTGTGTTGTTGGTACCCTGATGGTTCTGTTCTGACTTACATGATGTTGTGTTGTTGGTACCCTGATGGTTCTGTTCTGACTTACATGATGTTGTGTTGTTGGTACCCTGATGGTTCTGTTCTGACTTACATGATGTTGTGTTGTTGGTACCCTGATGGTTCTGTTCTGACTTACATGATGTTGTGTTGTTGGTACCCTGATGGTTCTGTTCTGTCTTACATGATGTTGTGTTGTGTTGTTGGTACCCTGATGGTTCTGTTCTGACTTACATTGTGTTGTGTTGTTGGTACCCTGATGGTTCTGTTCTGACTTACATGATGTTGTGTTGTTGGTACCCTGATGGTTCTGTTCTGACTTACATGATGTTGTGTTGTTGGTACCCTGATGGTTCTGTTCTGACTTACATGATGTTGTGTTGTTGGTACCCTGATGGTTCTGTTCTGACTTACATGATGTTGTGTTGTTGGTACCCTGATGGTTCTGTTCTGACTTACATGATGTTGTGTTGTTGGTACCCTGATGGTTCTGTTCTGACTTACATGATGTTGTGTTGTGTTGTTGGTACCCTGATGGTTCTGTTCTGACTTACATAGTGTTGTGTTGTTGGTACCCTGATGGTTCTGTTCTGTCTTACATGATGTTGTATTGTTGGTACCCTGATGGTTCTGTTCTGTCTTACATGATGTTGTGTTGTTGGTACCCTGATGGTTCTGTTCTGACTTACATGGTGTTGTGTTGTTGGTACCCTGATGGTTCTGTTCTGTCTTACATGATGTTGTGTTGTTGGTACCCTGATGGTTCTGTTCTGACTTACATGATGTTGTGTTGTTGGTACCTTGATGGTTCTGTTCTGACTTACATGATGTTATGTTGTTGGTACCCTGATGGTTCTGTTCTGACTTACATGATGTTGTGTTGTTGGTACCCTGATGGTTCTGTTCTGACTTACATGATGTTGTGTTGTTGGTACCCTGATGGTTCTGTTCTGACTTACATGATGTTGTGTTGTTGGTACCCTGATGGTTCTGTTCTGACTTACATGATGTTGTGTTGTTGGTACCCTGATGGTTCTGTTCTGACTTACATGATGTTGTGTTGTTGGTACCCTGATGGTTCTGTTCTGACTTACATGATGTTGTGTTGTTGGTACCCTGATGGTTCTGTTCTGTCTTACATGATGTTGTGTTGTTGGTACCCTGATGGTTCTGTTCTGACTTACATGATGTTGTGTTGTTGGTACCCTGATGGTTCTGTTCTGACTTACATGGTGTTGTGTTGTTGGTACCCTGATGGTTCTGTTCTGACTTACATGATGTTGTGTTGTTGGTACCCTGATGGTTCTGTTCTGACTTACATGATGTTGTGTTGTTGGTACCCTGATGGTTCTGTTCTGACTTACATGATGTTGTGTTGTTGGTACCCTGATGGTTCTGTTCTGACTTACATGATGTTGTGTTGTTGGTACCCTGATGGTTCTGTTCTGACTTACATGGTGTTGTGTTGTTGGTACCCTGCATGGTAATCAGGTAGACTAAACTGTATGGAGGGCAGATAGCCTGTATTCTGTTCATTTCTACTGGCTAGTCTATATGGCCATCAGTCTATCACCCCAAATGACCTCACGACACCATTCACTTCAGTCATTCTTTACAATTTCCTCTACTCTCCCTCCCCCACCTCCTACCCGTCCTCCCCTCCTCCTCCTCCACTGTCCTGTGTAGTTATTGAGAGGAGGCTGGGCTGGTGTTGTGTCAGGTTACCATACAGTATACGGCTGGGCCCTCAATGAAGTCTCTATTTATATCAATGAAGTCTCTCTATTTCTCTCAATGAAGTCTCTCTATTTCTCTCAATGAAGTCTGTCTCTCCCTCTCTCTCTCACAATGAAGTCTCTCTATTTCTCTCATAATGAAGTCTCTCGCTCTCTCTCTCTCTCTCATAATGAAGTCTCTCTATTTCTCTCAATGAAGTCTCTCTATTTCTCTCATAATGAAGTCTCTCTCTCTCTCTCATAATGAAGTCTCTCTCTCTCTCAATGAAGTCTCTCTATTTCTCTCAATGAAGTCTCTCTATTTCTCTCAATGAATTCTGTCTCTCCCTCTCTCTCATAATGAAGTCTCTCTATTTCTCTCAATGAATTCTGTCTCTCCCTCTCTCTCATAATGAAGTCTCTCTATTTCTCTCAATGAATTCTGTCTCTCCCTCTCTCAATGAAGTCTCTCTCTCTCTCTCATAATGAAGTCTCTCTCTCTCTCTCTCATAATGAAGTCTCTATTTCTCTCAATGAAGTCTCTCTCTCAATGAAGTCTCTCTCTCTCTCAATGAAGTCTCTCTCTCTCTCTCTCTCTCTCTCTCTCTCTCTCTCTCTCTCTCTCTCTCTCTCTCTCTCTCTCTCTCTCAACCCCAGTACTATTGATTAGTTGTATTTAGAAGCCCAGTACTATTGATTCGTTGTATATGATGGAAGGTGATGTACAACCCTCAGGCTCAACTTGCCTTAAGAGTCGGCTGCAATGTGAAACACACCCTCCCTCAGTCTATCATCACCAGAGTGAGAATCCAGGAGCATAACATGGTTAACCTGAAGGAACTGTGATGATGAATAATTCTGACTCATAATGGTGTTGATGGTCCCTCTCCCTCCCTCTCCAGTGACAGCTACATGGTTAACCTGAAGGAACTGCGATGATGAATAATTCTGACTCATAATGGTGTTGATGGTCCCTCTCCCTCCCTCTCCAGTGACAGCTACATGGTTAACCTGAAGGAACTGTGATGATGAATAATTCTGACTCATAATGGTGTTGATGGTCCCTCTCCCTCCCTCTCCAGTGACAGCTACATGGTTAACCTGAAGGAAATGTGATGATGAATAATTCTGACTCATAATGGTGTTGATGGTCCCTCTCCCTCCCTCTCCAGTGACAGCTACATCGTGTGTGTAAAAGCCGTGGTGATGGTGAGGGATGATTCCAGTGGAGGCTGGTTGGTCCAGGACGGGGGGGCTCTGAGTAGAGTGGGAGTCTGCAGGGTCCTGCCCCCCGAGCTGGGGCTGGGACTCGCCCCCCTGGGTCGCTCCCACTTTCTCATCCATGGAGAACGTCTACGGGACAAACAGGTGAGGGACAAACAGGTGAGGGACAAACAGGTGAGGGACAAACAGGTGAGGGACAAACTCATGTGAGCATCAGACACACAAACACACACACACACACACACACACACACACACACACACACACACACACACACACAAATGTCAAAAAGTCTTCTGTAGTCAACATGCTGTCACTATGACAAATAGTACAGTACAATATAGTCTAGTCTTCTGTAGTCAACATGCTGTCACTATGACAACTAGTACAGTACAATATAGTCTAGTCTTCTGTAGTCAACATGCTGTCACTATGACAACTAGTACAGTACAATATAGTCTGGTCTTCTGTAGTCAACATGCTGTCACTATGACAACTAGTACAGTACAATATAGTCTAGCCTTCTGTAGTCAACATGCTGTCACTATGACAACTAGTACAGTACAAGATAGTCTAGTCTTCTGTAGTCAACATGCTGTCACTATGACAACTAGTACGGTACAATATAGTCTAGTCTTCTGTAGTCAACATGCTGTCACCATGACAACTAGTATAGTACTATATAGTCTGGTCTTCTGTAGTCAACATGCTGTCACTATGACAACTAGTACAGTACAAGATAGTCTAGTCTTCTGTAGTCAACATGCTGTCACCATGACAACTAGTACAGTACAAGATAGTGTTAAATTGGACTCATTGTTCTGGTCTCGTCTCGACTGAAGTTGGTCTCCAATACAACACTGCTAAATAATTATCATGATGATTGATTGACAGGTTGACTGATTGAATGACGTGTCTGTTGTGTGATTACTCAGGTGATCCTGGAGTGTGCTCTGAGGAAGAACCTTGTGTACACCAAGGCCACGCCCACCTTCCACCATTGGATGGTGGAGGACAGGAGGTTTGGCCTGACGTTCCAGAGGCCTGCTGATGCTCGGGCCTTCGACAGGGGCGTACGGAAAGCCATGGAGGACATGGCAGAAGGTGGGGGGAAACTCTGGAATGGTCTGACATGGGCCTTTTTAAAGGAGTAGCATGCTAGGTGCTACGATGGTAAAGTCTGCCGTTGTGCTCTTGAGCAAGTCACTTCACCATAATTGCACCAGGGGTACTGGGCAATGGTGACTCTGGTCGTGACTCCAACAATCTCAGGGGGAGTTGGAACATGTAAATGACACATCTCCAATTCACACATGTTCAGGTGTACAGGGGCAGAACGACAGATTCGTACCTTGTCAGCTCGGGGATTCAATCTATCAACCTTTCAGTTACTGGTCCAACTCTCTAACCACTAGGCTACACTGCCGCACCTACACTCTAACCACTAGGCTACCTGCCGCCCCTACACTCTAACCACTAGGCCACCCTGCCGTCCCTACACTCTAACCACTAGGCTACCCTGCCGTCCCTACACTCTAACCACTAGGCTACCTGCCGCCCCTACACTCTAACCACTAGGCTACCTGCCGCCCCTACACTCTAACCACTAGGCTACCTGCCGCCCCTACACTCTAACCACTAGGCTACCTGCCGCCCCTACACTCTAACCACTAGGCTACCTGCCGCCCCTACACTCTAACCACTAGTCTACCTGCCGCCCCTACACTCTAACCCTAGGCCACCCTGCCGTCCCTACACTCTAACCACTAGGCTACCCTGCCGCCCCTACACTCTAACCACTAGGCTACCTGCCGTCCCTACACTCTAACCACTAGGCTACCTGCCGCCCCTACACTCTAACCACTAGGCTACCTGCCGCCCCTACACTTTAACCACTAGGCTACCTGCCGCCCCTACACTCTAACCACTAGGCTACCTGCGCCCCTACACTCTAACCACTAGGCTACCTGCCGCCCCTACACTCTAACCACTAGGCTACCTGCCGCCCCTACACTCTAACCACTAGGCTACCTGCCGCCCCTACACTCTAACCACTAGGCTACCTGCCGCCCCTACACTCTAAACACTAGGCTACCTGCCGCCCCTACACTCTAACTACTAGGCTACCTGCCGCCCCTACACTCTAAAGACTAGGCCACCCTGCCGCCCCTACACTCTAACCACTAGGCTACCTGCCGTCCCTACACTCTAACCACTAGGCTACCTGCCGCCCCTACACTCTAACCACTAGGCTACCCTGCCGTCCCTACACTCTAACCACTAGGCTACCCTGCCATCCCTACACTCTAACCACTAGGCTACCCTGCCGTCCCTACACTCTAACCACTAGGCTACCCTGCCGTCCCTACACTCTAACCACTAGGCTACCCTGCCGTCCCTACACTCTAACCACTAGGCTACCCTGCCGTCCCTACACTCTAACCACTAGGCTACCCTGCCGTCCCTACACTCTAACCACTAGGCTACCCTGCCGTCCCTACACTCTAACCACTAGGCTACCCTGCCGTCCCTACACTCTAACCACTAGGCCACCCTGCCGTCCCTACACTCTAACCACTAGGCTACCCTGCCATCCCTACACTCTAACCACTAGGCTACCCTGCCGTCCCTACACTCTAACCACTAGGCCACCCTGCCATCCCTACACTCTAACCACTAGGCTACCCTGCCGTCCCTACACTCTAACCACTAGGCCACCCTGCCATCCCTACACTCTAACCACTAGGCTACCCTGCCGTCCCTACACTCTAACCACTAGGCCACCCTGCCATCCCTACACTCTAACCACTAGGCCACCCTGCCGTCCCTACACTCTAACCACTAGGCTACCTGCCGTCCCTACACTCTAACCACTAGGCCACCCTGCCGTCCCTACACTCTAACCACTAGGCTACCTGCCGTCCCTACACTCTAACCACTAGGCTACCTGCCGCCCCTACACTCTAACCACTAGGCCACCCTGCCGTCCCTACACTCTAACCACTAGGCTACCTGCCGTCCCTACACTCTAACCACTAGGCTACCTGCCGCCCCTACACTCTAACCACTAGGCCACCCTGCCGTCCCTACACTCTAACCACTAGGCCACCCTGCCGTCCCTACACTCTAACCACTAGTCTACCTGCCGCCCCTACACTCTAACCCTAGGCCACCCTGCCGTCCCTACACTCTAACCACTAGGCTACCCTGCCGCCCCTACACTCTAACCACTAGGCTACCTGCCGTCCCTACACTCTAACCACTAGGCTACCTGCCGCCCCTACACTCTAACCACTAGGCTACCTGCCGCCCCTACACTTTAACCACTAGGCTACCTGCCGCCCCTACACTCTAACCACTAGGCTACCTGCGCCCCTACACTCTAACCACTAGGCTACCTGCCGCCCCTACACTCTAACCACTAGGCTACCTGCCGCCCCTACACTCTAACCACTAGGCTACCTGCCGCCCCTACACTCTAACCACTAGGCTACCTGCCGCCCCTACACTCTAAACACTAGGCTACCTGCCGCCCCTACACTCTAACTACTAGGCTACCTGCCGCCCCTACACTCTAAAGACTAGGCCACCCTGCCGCCCCTACACTCTAACCACTAGGCTACCTGCCGTCCCTACACTCTAACCACTAGGCTACCTGCCGCCCCTACACTCTAACCACTAGGCTACCCTGCCGTCCCTACACTCTAACCACTAGGCTACCCTGCCATCCCTACACTCTAACCACTAGGCTACCCTGCCGTCCCTACACTCTAACCACTAGGCTACCCTGCCGTCCCTACACTCTAACCACTAGGCTACCCTGCCGTCCCTACACTCTAACCACTAGGCTACCCTGCCGTCCCTACACTCTAACCACTAGGCTACCCTGCCGTCCCTACACTCTAACCACTAGGCTACCCTGCCGTCCCTACACTCTAACCACTAGGCTACCCTGCCGTCCCTACACTCTAACCACTAGGCTACCCTGCCGTCCCTACACTCTAACCACTAGGCCACCCTGCCGTCCCTACACTCTAACCACTAGGCTACCCTGCCATCCCTACACTCTAACCACTAGGCTACCCTGCCGTCCCTACACTCTAACCACTAGGCCACCCTGCCATCCCTACACTCTAACCACTAGGCTACCCTGCCGTCCCTACACTCTAACCACTAGGCCACCCTGCCATCCCTACACTCTAACCACTAGGCTACCCTGCCGTCCCTACACTCTAACCACTAGGCCACCCTGCCATCCCTACACTCTAACCACTAGGCCACCCTGCCGTCCCTACACTCTAACCACTAGGCTACCTGCCGTCCCTACACTCTAACCACTAGGCCACCCTGCCGTCCCTACACTCTAACCACTAGGCTACCTGCCGTCCCTACACTCTAACCACTAGGCTACCTGCCGCCCCTATACTCTAACCACTAGGCCACCCTGCCGTCCCTACACTCTAACCACTAGGCTACCTGCCGTCCCTACACTCTAACCACTAGGCTACCTGCCGCCCCTACACTCTAACCACTAGGCCACCCTGCCGTCCCTACACTCTAACCACTAGGCCACCCTGCCGTCCCTACACTCTAACCACTAGGCTACCCTGCCGTCCCTACACTCTAACCACTAGGCCACCCTGCCGTCCCTACACTCTAACCACTAGGCCACCCTGCCGTCCCTACACTCTAACCACTAGGCTACCCTGCCGTCCCTACACTCTAACCACTAGGCTACCCTGCCGTCCCTACACTCTAACCACTAGGCTACCCTGCCGTCCCTACACTCTAACCACTAGGCTACCTGCCGTCCCTACACTCTAACCACTAGGCCACCCTGCCGTCCCTACACTCTAACCACTAGGCTACCCTGCCGTCCCTACACTCTAACCACTAGGCTACCCTGCCGTCCCTACACTCTAACCACTAGGCCACCCTGCCGTCCCTACACTCTAACCACTAGGCCACCCTGCCGTCCCTACACTCTAACCACTAGGCTACCCTGCCGTCCCTACACTCTAACCACTAGGCTACCCTGCCGTCCCTACACTCTAACCACTAGGCTACCTGCCGCCCCTACACTCTAACCACTAGGCTACCCTGCCATCCCTACACTCTAACCACTAGGCCACCCTGCCGTCCCTACACTCTAACCACTAGGCTACCCTGCCGTCCCTACACTCTAACCACTAGGCTACCTGCCGCCCCTACACTCTAACCACTAGGCTACCCTGCCATCCCTACACTCTAACCACTAGGCTACCTGCCGCCCCTACACTCTAACCACTAGGCTACCTGCCGCCCCTACACTCTAAACACTAGGCTACCTGCCGCCCCTACACTCTAACCACTAGGCTACCTGCCGCCCCTACACTCTAAACACTAGGCTACCTGCCGCCCCTACACTCTAACCACTAGGCTACCTGCCGCCCCTACACTCTAACCACTAGGCTACCCTACCGTCCCTACACTCTAACCACTAGGCTACCTGCCGCCCCTACACTCTAACCACTAGGCCACCCTGCCGTCCCTACACTCTAACCACTAGGCCACCCTGCCGTCCCTACACTCTAACCACTAGGCCACCCTGCCGTCCCTACACTCTAACCACTAGGCCACCCTGCCGTCCCTACACTCTAACCACTAGGCCACCCTGCCGTCCCTACACTCTAACCACTAGGCTACCCTGCCGTCCCTACACTCTAACCACTAGGCTACCCTGCCGTCCCTACACTCTAACCGCTAGGCCACCCTGCCGTCCCTACACTCTAACCACTAGGCTACCCTGCCGTCCCTACACTCTAACCACTAGGCCACCCTGCCGTCCCTACACTCTAACCACTAGGCCACCCTGCCGTCCCTACACTCTAACCACTAGGCTACCCTGCCGTCCCTACACTCTAACCGCTAGGCCACCCTGCCGTCCCTACACTCTAACCACTAGGCTACCCTGCCGTCCCTACACTCTAACCACTAGGCCACCCTGCCGTCCCTACACTCTAACCACTAGGCTACCCTGCCGTCCCTACACTCTAACCACTAGGCTACCTGCCGCCCCTACACTCTAACCACTAGGCTACCTGCCGCCCCTACACTCTAACCACTAGGCCACCCTGCCGTCCCTACACTCTAACCACTAGGCCACCCTGCCGCCCCTACACTCTAACCACTAGGCTACCTGCCGCCCCTACACTCTAACCACTAGGCCACCCTGCCGTCCCTACACTCTAACCACTAGGCCACCCTGCCGTCCCTACACTCTAACCACTAGGCTACCCTGCCGTCCCTACACTCTAACCACTAGGCCACCTGCCGTCCCTACACTCTAACCACTAGGCTACCCTGCCGTCCCTACACTCTAACCACTAGGCTACCTGCCGCCCCTACACTCTAACCACTAGGCTACCTGCCGCCCCTACACTCTAACCACTAGGCCACCCTGCCGTCCCTACACTCTAACCACTAGGCCACCCTGCCGCCCCTACACTCTAACCACTAGGCTACCTGCCGCCCCTACACTCTAACCACTAGGCCACCCTGCCGTCCCTACACTCTAACCACTAGGCCACCCTGCCGCCCCTACACTCTAACCACTAGGCCACCCTGCCGCCCCTACACTCTAACCACTAGGCCACCCTGCCGTCCCTACACTCTAACCACTAGGCCACCCTGCCGTCCCTACACTCTAACCACTAGGCTACCCTGCCGTCCCTACACTCTAACCACTAGGCCACCCTGCCGTCCCTACACTCTAACCACTAGGCCACCCTGCCGTCCCTACACTCTAACCACTAGGCTACCCTGCCGTCCCTACACTCTAACCACTAGGCCACCCTGCCGCCCCTACACTCTAACCACTAGGCCACCCTGCCGTCCCTACACTCTAACCACTAGGCTACCCTGCCGTCCCTACACTCTAACCACTAGGCTACCCTGCCGTCCCTACACTCTAACCACTAGGCCACCCTGCTGTCTCTAATATACATTTGTACGTGTGAAATATGACAAATATAAGCATGCTTCAAATGTTTATTATGAATTAAAGTGTAACAATGCGATTGAAAAGTCTATACCTGAAAATAGTGCACAACCTGAGTTAGTTAATTTTGGCACTCTTTGCTCCCCGTAGGCTCCACGACGTCCTCCTCAACACTCCAGAACGAGGCAGAACTGGGCGACGATGATGTGTTCACCGTAAGTACGACCTGTCTCATTTAGATGTTTAACTGTCAGAGATGATGTGTTCACTGTAAGTACGACCTGTCTCATTTAGATGTTTAACTGTCAGAGATGATGTGTTCACCGTAAACACGACCTGTCTCATTTAGATGTTTAACTGTCAGAGATGATGTGTTCACCGTAAACACGACCTGTCTCATTTAGATGTTTAACTGTCAGAGATGATGTGTTCACTGTAAGTACGACCTGTCTCATTTAGATGTTTAACTGTCAGAGATGATGTGTTCACCGTAAGTACGACCTGTCTCATTTAGATGTTTAACTGTCAGAGATGATGTGTTCACTGTAAACACGACCTGTCTCATTTAGATGTTTAACTGTCAGAGATGATGTGTTCACCGTAAACATGACCTGTCTCATTTAGATGTTTTAACTGTCAGAGATGATGTGTTCACCATAAACACGACCTGTCTCATTTAGATATTTAACTGTCAGAGATGATGTGTTCACCGTAAACATGACCTGTCTCATTTAGATGTTTAACTGTCAGAGATGATGTGTTCACCGTAAGTACGACCTGTCTCATTTAGATGTTTAACTGTCAGAGATGATGTGTTCACCGTAAGCACAACCTGTCTCATTTAGATGTTTAACTGTCAGAGATGATGTGTTCACCGTAAACACAACCTGTCTCATTTAGATGTTTTAACTGTCAGAGATGATGTGTTCACTGTAAACACGACCTGTCTCATTTAGATGTTTAACTGTCAGAGATGATGTGTTCACCGTAAACACGACCTGTCTCATTTAGATGTTTTAACTGTCAGAGATGATGTGTTCACCATAAACACGACCTGTCACATTTAGATGTTTTAACTGTCAGAGATGATGTGTTCACCGTAAACACGACCTGTCTCATTTAGATGTTTTAACTGTCAGAGATGTGGTTATAGTGATGACCATCATTACATTACATAAGCCCAGCCCAAAGCCCTGATCTATCATAGGTCACTCATTAAAGCACCACTGTTACCTGTCTACCCCCCACTGCTTCCCACTACACCCTCTGTTACGGGTCTGTGGTGTGTGTGTGTGTGTGTTACCTACACCATCCTCCTGTAGCGTGACACTGGGAGCAGCAGGCAGGGTCAAAAGGTCACTTCCTGTTAGCCCCCCCCCCCCCCCCACCACTCACCACAATCAAACTAACGTTGGCAGCTGCATCTAAGCTTTGTGACATTGTGATTTACCAGCAGTCAGAGAGAGAGAGATGGGGGGGGGGGGGGGGGGGGGGGGGGGGGGGGGGGTAGAGGATGTGGCTCATCTTGACTCCAACTGTCTGTTAGAGCTAGATGAATGGTCTGAGTTTACACACACACACCTCTGCACAGGCTGAGGCTCCTGTTGACCACCTCTCCTAAAGTTATCAGCAGTGGCCCGGTGTGTTGCGAGGTGGGTGGTGGCGTGTCAGACAGGATGTAGTGATTTACTACCCTGTGTACACACACACACACACACACACACACACACACACACACACACACACACATACACACACACGAGAAGGGGGAGTGGTTGGGGGACAGGGCTAGGAAGCACATTCTTCCTCAATTATTCCTCGTGGGCTAGCCTATACTTAACCCAACTCCCCCTCCCCTGCCTCTCGCTGAGCGGACACTATTTATGTTGAGAGAGAGAGAGGACAGAGAGACAGAGAGACAGACAGAGAGACAGAGAAATTCAGAAGGAGAGTGAGACACAGAGAGACAGAGGTGTATTTTGCTACCATTCTTCTAGTTTTGAGACATTTAGCTGCTGTCTTCCTCTTTCAACCCCCCTCCTTTCCCCCTCTTCTCTCCACAACATCCTCTCTCTCTCTCTCTCTCTCTCTCTCTCTGTCCTCTCTCAGTCTGTCTCCCCTGTGTGTGTTGGGCTTCAGTAGAAACAGAAGAGAGGTGGTCTGTGTAGTGAATGATCAGCAGTAATGAGAGCAGGGTTGTATTCACTAGACACCAAATGGAAGAAAACACCGAAACAGGGAGGGACTACCTCAACTTGGCCAATAAGAAACACTCGTTTTTTTTGTTTTCTGTTGCAAATTTTTTTTCCTACGATGTGCACTAATGAATATGACCCAGAGCTGGTGGCAGGGGTAGCCAGAACCAATTGACAGACAGGAGTACCCCAAGATCCACCCACTTGCAGCCCAAGAGAGAGAGGGGAGGAGGGGGTGGTACAGGGGGTTTGGGTCGGGGGTGTTGTTATTTTTGGGCCAGCCATTCTGAAGGGCTTTGTAACAACCAATCAACATTACAGTCCACTCTGTGGGTAGATCTCAACGCTGGCCATGGAGGGAGGGAGGGGTTAAGTTTAGTCCAACACGGACCCCCATAAAGCAAACCGGGGGGCCGGTTGAAAAAGCTAAATAAAGTGGCTCTATGTGGCTCTACACACTTCCCCCTGGCCTGCCGGTGTGGGCAGCGACAGACAGACAGACAGACAGACAGACAGACAGACAGACAGAAAGGTCAGAGGGAGTGCCTTTGCGTCCTAAATAACACCCTATTTCCTGGTTAAAAGTAGTGCACTATATAGGGAATAGTGTCCTGGTATAAAGTAGTGCACTATATAGGGAATAGTGTCCTGGGTATAAAGTAGTGCACTATATAGGGAATAGTGTCCTGGTTAAAAGTAGTGCACTATATAGGGAATAGTGTCCTGGTTAAAAGTAGTGCACTATATAGGGAATAGTGTCCTGGGTATAAAGTAGTGCACTATATAGGGAATAGTGTCCTGGTTAAAAGTAGTGCACTATATAGGGAATAGTGTCCTGGTATAAAGTAGTGCACTATATAGGGAATAGTGTCCTGGGTATAAAGTAGTGCACTATATAGGGAATAGTGTCCTGGGTATAAAGTAGTGCACTATATAGGGAATAGTGTCCTGGGTATAAAGTAGTGCACTATATAGGGAATAGTGTCCTGGTATAAAGTAGTGCACTATATAGGGAATAGGACTCTGGTCTAAAGTAGTGCACTATATAGGGAATAGGACTCTGGTCTAAAGTAGTGCACTATATAGGGAATAGGACTCTGGTCTAAAGTAGTGCACTATATAGGGAATAGGGCTCTGGTCTAAATGATTGCACTATATAGGGAATAGGGCTCTGGTCTAAAGTATTGCACTATATAGGGCACCATTTGGAACACAGAGGGCAAAAATCATGTTCAGCCTGTCAGTCAGTACTCTGCTGCCTGCAATGCCCCCAGAGGCTGTCCACCTGCCTGCCTGTCCAAAATATCTGTCTGGGCGCTCAGCAATGTGGAGTCACACAGACACCCACAATGTGTAGAGTCAGCTGGCTGCTGGTCGGCTAGCCGGCGGCCTGGTGTGTTTTGTGTCTGGCCAAGGTTTGACTTGGACCAAAGCCTGAGGAGGAAAGGGGCCAGGATAATGCTACTCAAACAGGCTGGAAGTAGACCTGGAGAGAGAGAGGGTAGGGGGGGGGCAGAGAGGGGGTAGGGGGGGGGGGGGAGCAGAGAGGGGGTAGGGGGGGGGGGGGGGGCAGAGAGGGTAGAGGGGAGGGAAGCAGAGAGGGTAAAGGGGAGGGAAGCAGAGAGGGTAGGGGGAGGGGAGCAGAGAGGGTTATCGGGGAGGGAAGCAGAGAGGGTCGAGGGGAGGGAAGCAGAGAGGGTAGAGGGGAGGGAAGCAGAGAGGGTAGAGGGAAGCAGAGAGGGTAGAGGGGAGGGAAGCAGAGAGGGTAGAGGGGAGGGAAGCAGAGAGGGTCGAGGGGAGCAGAGAGGGTAGAGGGGAGGGAAGCAGAGAGGGTAGAGGGGAGGGAAGCAGAGAGGGTAGAGGGGAGGGAAGCAGAGAGGGTCGAGGGGAGGGAAGCAGAGAGGGTAGAGGGGAGGGAAGCAGAGAGTGTAGAGGGGAGGGAAGCAGAGAGGGTAGAGGGGAGGGGAGCAGAGAGGGTAGAGGGGAGGGGAGCAGAGAGGGTTGAGGGGAGGGAAGCAGAGAGGGTAGAGGGGAGCAGAGAGGGTAGAGGGGAGGGAAGCAGAGAGGGTAGAGGGGAGGGAAGCAGAGAGGGTCGAGGGGAGCAGAGAGGGTAGAGGGGAGGGAAGCAGAGAGGGTAGAGGGGAGGGAAGCAGAGAGTGTAGAGGGGAGGGAAGCAGAGAGGGTAGAGGGGAGCAGAGAGGGTAGAGGGGAGCAGAGAGGGTAGAGGGGAGGGAAGCAGAGAGGGTCGAGGGGAGGGAAGCAGAGAGGGTAGAGGGGAGGGAAGCAGAGAGGGTAGAGGGGAGGGAAGCAGAGAGGGTAGAGGGGAGGGAAGCAGAGAGGGTAGAGGGGAGGGGAGCAGAGAGGGTAGAGGGGAGGGAAGCAGAGAGGGTAGAGGGGAGGGGAGCAGAGAGGGTCGAGGGGAGGGAAGCAGAGAGGGTCGAGGGGAGGGAAGCAGAGAGGGTGGAGCAGAGAGGGTAGAGGGGAGGGGAGCAGAGAGGGTAGAGGGGAGGGAAGCAGAGAGGGTAGAGGGGAGGGGAGCAGAGAGGGTAGAGGGGAGGGAAGCAGAGAGGGTCGAGGGGAGGGAAGCAGAGAGGGTAGAGGGGAGGGAAGCAGAGATGGTGGAGCAGAGAGGGTAGAGGGGAGGGGAGCAAAGAGGGTAGAGGGGAGGGAGCAGAGACATAGGGGGGGAGCAGAGACAGAGGGGGGAGCAGAGACAGAGGGGGGAGATTTGGAGAGAGAAATACACTGAAGCCGGTCCTGGAACTGCAGAGGTAGATCTGTGTAAAGAGAGGCCATAGAGAAACAGAATCAGAGAGAGACATTTTGGGGTGACTGATGGCCAGTGAAACAACTCAAACAACAATATAGACAAGTTGCTCAAACCAAAGTTGCCCACTGACAACTGCTTGTCCAAAAAGAGCTTTACTGACTCTTCTGTGGTTTTGTCTTTTGTCCAATCAGAATGCCACAGACAGCTCGTCTAACTCCTCCTTCGAGAGACTGGAGCCCTGTCTGCAGCCACTGGACTCCTCCCCCCTCGCTGACTCATCCCACTTACACAACAACTGCATCCTGGGAAACGACCTCTACGAACCCTATAGGTTGTCAGACCACTACTTCCTAGATCTGGTAAGCCAATGGGAGGAGAGTAAGGGATGGGATGATGTTGACACTGGATGTGTCTCCCTGACCCAGTATGTAATACCAACATGTTTCAAGCAGACCACCATAGTCCCTGTGCCCGAGAACGCCATGGTAACATGTCTAAATTACTACCGACCCGTAACACTCACGTCTGTAGCCATGAAGTGCTTTGAAAGGCTGGTCATGGCTCACATCAACACTATCATCCCAGAAACCCTAGACCCACTCCAATTTGCATACCGCCCCAACAGATCCACAGATGACGCAATCTCGGTTGCTTTCCACACTTCCCTTTCCCATTGTTTACCACTTCATCACTGCATATTACTAATAGTAATGCATATATTTAGAAATACTGTGTAGTAAAATGTACACAGTGGAACTATAAATAGGAAAGTTACACAGCACCATCCACACCATGTCTGTAGCTAGTTATCCTATGACATTTGTTCAATTCTAGGCATTTGTTCATCCCCCCTCTCTCTCTCCCTCTCGTCTCTCCCTCTCCTCTCTCTCTCTCCTCTCTCTCTCTCCTCTCTCGCTCTCCCTCTCTCTCTCTCCCCCTCCCTCTCCTCTCTCTCTCTCTCTCTCTCTCTCTCTCTCTCTCTCTCTCTCTCTCTCTCTCTGTCTCTCTCCCTCTCGTCTCTCCCTCTCCTCTCTCTCTCTCCCTCTCCTCTCTCTCTCTCCCTTTCCTCTCTCGCTCTCCCTCTCCTCTCTCTCTCTCCCTCTCCTCTCTCTCCCTCTCCTCTCTCTCTCTCCCTCTCCTCTCTCTCTCTCCCTCTCCTCTCTCGCTCTCCCTCTCCTCTCTCTCTCTCCCTCTCCTCTCTCTCCCTCTCCTCTCTCTCTCTCCCTCTCCTCTCTCTCCCTTCCTCTCTCCCTCTCCTCTCTCCCTCTCTCTCATCTCCTCTCTCCCTCACCTCTCTCTCCCTCTTCTCTCTCTCTCCCTCTCCTCTCCCTCTCTCTCTCTCTCCCTCTCCTCTCTTTCCCTCCCTCTCTCTCCTCTCTCTCCTCTCTCTCCTCTCCTCTCTCCCTCTCCCTCTCCTCTCTCTCTCCCTCTCTCTCTCTCCCTCTCTCTCTCTCTCTCCCTCTCTCTCTCTCTCCCTCTCTCTCTCTCTCTCTCCTCTCTCTCTCTCTCTCCCTCTCCTCTCTCTCTCCTCTCTCCCTCTCCTCTCCCTCTCCTCTCTCTCTCCCTCTCCTCTCTTTCCCTCCCTCTCTTTCTCTCCCCCTCCCTCTCCTCTCTCTCCCTGTCTCTCTCTCTCTCTCTCTCCCTCTCTCCCTCTCTCCTCTCTCTCTCCTCTCTGTCCCTCTCTCTCTCCCTCTCCTCTCTCCCTCTCCTCTCTCTCCCTCTCTCCCTCTCCTCTCTTTCCCTCCCTCTCTCTCTCTCCCTCTCCTCTCTCCCTCTCTCTCTCCCTCTCCTCTCCCCCTCACCTCTCTCTCCCTCTCCTCTCTCCCTCTCCTCTCCCTCTCCTCTCTCTCCCTCTCCTCTCTTTCCCTCCCTCTCCCTCTCTCTCTCTCCCCCTCCCTCTCCTCTCTCTCTCCCTCTCTCTCTCCCTCTCTCTCTCTCTCTCCCTCTCCTCTCTCTCTCTCTCTCTCTCTCCCTCTCCTCTCTCTCTCTCCTCTCTCCCTTTCCTCTCTCTCCTCTCGCTCTCCTCCCTGCAGCCTCTGCCCCGCATCCCTCGCCACGTCACCTTCCAGGACGACGAGGAGATCGTCAGGATCAACCCTCGGGAACGTTCCTGGGAGCTCCCCTCGGAATCCTCCTCCCGCTCGGAACTCCACATGGACCAACTAGATCGCTCCTGGCTCACGGGCTATGAGGACTACCGCCACGCCACCGTGCGCCACAAATACATCCGCCCGCCAGACGACTCTGAGTCCTATGTCCACTTCGCTAAGAGCGAGCCACACAAACACCACTATAGTTATCCCCTGGTTTCCACACCGGTAGATTCCTCCGACCCCAAACCTACCTTCAGACCTTTACCCAAGAGGCACCACTACGCCGGCTTGGGTTCGCAACACCGCCGTCCAGGGGATCAGGGCTTCGGTGGGGGCGTGGTCTCTACCCAGCCCCAGCCCCTCCTCCCTGGCTCGTCTGATGGACAGGACAAGAAGTCTGAGGAGGGCGGGGTTGGCGAGCGCCTGCAGTGCCAATACTGCGGCGAAACGTTCTACGGCGGTAACAACCGACGGGGGCGCTGCCAGGACGCGCCGGACCCGATCAGGGCGTGCGTCCGGCGGGTCAGCTGCATGTGGCTGGCCGACACACTGCTGTACCACTGCATGTCTGACCCGGAGGGGGACTACTCAGACCCCTGCTCCTGTGAGGGGGGTGGCGAGGGGAGGCTGGGCACACGCTGGGCAGCTCTGCTGGGGTTGTCCCTAGTGGCGCCGTGTCTCTGTCTGTACCCGCCCCTTCACGCCTGCCACCGGGCCGGGGTGGCGTGCGGGAGCTGCGGGGGCAGGCATGAAGCCTCAATGACATAAACCCCAAAAACACATGGAGGGGAGAGGGGAAGGAGGGGGAGAGGGAGAAGAAGAGCGGTCCTATGCCCCATTTTGGTTTTGTGGTTTTGTTACTCTACAGATGGATGTGTATATACAACGTTGGTGTGTTGTGGCTGCCATTTTGAAATGGTGTAAAGATTCATAAAGCTCCTTCTTGTGTACTGTCCTTCTCTCTCTCCTCTTTCCACGTGACTGTCTGTCCTTCTCTCTCTCCTCTTTCCATGTGCCTGTCTTGTCTGTCCTTCTCTCTCTCCTCTTTCCACGTGACTGTCTTGTCTGTCCTTCTCTCTCTCCTCTTTCCACGTGACTGTCTTGTCTGTCCTTCTCTCTCTCCTCTTTCCACGTGACTGTCTTGTCTGTCCTTCTCTCTCTCCTCTTTCCACGTGACTGTCTTGTCTGTCCTTCTCTCTCTCCTCTTTCCATGTGACTGTCTTGTCTGTCCTTCTCTCTCTCTCCTCTTTCCATGTGCCTGTCTTGTCTGTCCTTCTCTCTCTCCTCTTTCCACGTGACTGTCTTGTCTGTCCTTCTCTCTCTCCTCTTTCCACGTGACTGTCTTGTCTGTCCTTCTCTCTCTCCTCTTTCCACGTGACTGTCTTGTCTGTCCTTCTCTCTCTCCTCTTTCCACGTGACTGTCTTGTCTGTCCTTCTCTCTCTCTCCTCTTTCCACGTGACTGTCTTGTCTGTCCTTCTCTCTCTCCTCTTTCCACGTGACTGTCTTGTCTGTCCTTCTCTCTCTCCTCTTTCCACGTGACTGTCTTGTCTGTCCTTCTCTCTCTCCTCTTTCCACGTGACTGTCTTGTCTGTCCTTCTCTCTCTCCTCTTTCCACGTGACTGTCTTGTCTGTCCTTCTCTCTCTCCTCTTTCCACGTGACTGTCTTGTCTGTCCTTCTCTCTCTCCTCTTTCCACGTGACTGTCTTGTCTGTCCTTCTCTCTCTCCTCTTTCCACGTGACTGTCTTGTCTGTCCTTCTCTCTCCTCTTTCCACGTGACTGTCTTGTCTGTCCTTCTCTCTCTCCTCTTTCCACGTGACTGTCTTGTCTGTCCTTCTCTCTCTCCTCTTTCCACGTGACTGTCTTGTCTGTCCTTCTCTCTCTCCTCTTTCCACGTGACTGTCTTGTCTGTCCTTCTCTCTCTCCTCTTTCCACGTGACTGTCTTGTTCCCTCCATTCCTGTTTGAGGGAGGGACTCTTTTTATTTTTTATAGCTGACTAATATGTCATGTATCACATACAACCAGGTACTTTCTACTATTTACACCGACTTGGTGTTGAACAACTTGAATTGTTTAGTTTGCGTACGTTGTTGTCCTGTGTGGTTGTTTGCTAGGAGAGCCTGTTTGATATTAGACCTGGGTTCATATAGTATTTGACATTTTATAAAAAATAATTTCAGTGTTTGTTCTAGCCGGCCTGAAGTGCCAGATGGGCGGGGTTTGCAGCGTTTAGACTCCAATTGGTTCATTAATCCAGGCAAGATCAATCAAGCACAGTTTTAAGTCTTTGAAATGATTTCAAATAGCATTTGAACCCAGGTCCTTTTTTTTTTAGATAGTTCTGTTTATATGCCACCAGGGCCGATCCCAGCCCCCTCTAAACTGAACTGGCCTTCTGTCCCAAGTCCTTAGAGCAACAACTAGGAGATAAGCCTAAAGCTGCTGTAGTAGTGTGTGTGTGTGTGTGTGTGCGTGTGCGTGTGCGTGTGCGCGTGCGCGTGCGTGTGTGTGTGTTGACTAAAGCCTCCTTTGGTGTTAGTAACAAATGTTACCTCTTCACTACCCCAGTACATTTCATTTACACCATCTTTACATAAACTGCAATATCAGCATTTATAAAGGTTTGAGTTGGACCCTACAATCAACCAGGAAACCTTCCCACAAATTAAGTCTAGTCCTGGACTTAAAAACATACTCAATGGAGAATCCATATTGAAATAGCTTCTTAGTCCAGCACTATCTTTCATTTGTGTCCAGGAAGTTGGTGTGGAGCCTACTACACCGAGGTTCAACTTTAACCTCTCCGGTGAGAATCAACAGGGACACATCGAGTTTTAACGTTTTGAATCCAAAGATCATTTTTAATTGTATTTATTTTCTCTCTGAATTGCCCCACCAGCCACAGGGTGGACAGACAGACAGACAGACAGTTGGTAGGAGATAGTGTCTAGATACCGCAGGGCCACAGGGTGGACAGACAGACAGACAGTTGGTAGGGGATAGTGTCTAGATACCGCATGGGTGGACAGACATACAGACAGACAGTTGGTAGGAGATAGTGTCTAGATACCACAAGGCCACAGGGTGGACAGACAGACAGACAGACAGTTGGTAGGAGATAGTGTCTAGATACCGCATGGGTGGACAGACATACAGACAGACAGTTGGTAGGAGATAGTGTCTAGATACCACAAGGCCACAGGGTGCACAGACAGACAGTTGGTAGGAGATAGTGTCTAGATACCACAAGGCCACAGGGTGGACAGACAGACAGACAGACAGTTGGTAGGAGATAGTGTCTAGATACCGCATGGGTGGACAGACATACAGACAGACAGTTGGTAGGAGATAGTGTCTAGATACCACAAGGCCACAGGGTGCACAGACAGACAGTTGGTAGGAGATAGTGTCTAGATACCACAAGGCCACAGGGTGGACAGACAGACAGACAGACAGACAGTTGGTAGGAGATAGTGTCTAGATACCGCATGGGTGGACAGACATACAGACAGACAGTTGGTAGGAGATAGTGTCTAGATACCACAAGGCCACAGGGTGCACAGACAGACAGTTGGTAGGAGATAGTGTCTAGATACCACAAGGCCACAGGGTGGACAGACAGACAGACAGACAGTTGGTAGGAGATAGTGTCTAGATACCGCATGGGTGGACAGACATACAGACAGACAGTTGGTAGGAGATAGTGTCTAGATACCACAAGGCCACAGGGTGCACAGACAGACAGTTGGTAGGAAATAAATAGACAGTGCCAGACAGACAGTTGGTAGGAAATAGATAGACAGTGCCTAGATACCTTCCTCTAAAGCCAGGAACACATTTAGAATGAGTCCCAAATGGCACCCTATTCTCATAGGGTCCTGGTCAAAGTAGTGCACTATAAACTGAATAGGCTGCCATTTGGGATGCATACTTAGCCTTTTTTTTTTTTTTTAAGTTTCTGTCAAATCTGAGGTGTGCCAATTTGGGATTTATCTCACCACTTGAGGTTTGAAAACGTCTGACAATCGTAGATGTTTGTGAAGCACTACTTTGAGGTGTTACTAACATTTGATACAGGATCAAAGTTGAAATGTACCTGCAGGAAATCAACTGTATATGTTTCTAATATATGAGAAAGGAAGTCAAACTCAATAGGACTTTTCTATTGAGAGAATGAGTCGATAGATTATTATTATTATTAGCTTATCAGCACCGTGTACTCTCACTGAGGACCTATAAGAAGCAGTTTCACCTTTGTCCCGCCCCCTTCTCACCAGTCACACACCTTTTCTCGTATGATTGACACTGCAGCTATCCACTCCCAACACTCCATCCACAACGTTAAAGCCCAACACTAATTACAAGAGGACTGGGGTCCGTTCAAGAGGGGGCGATGTTCTGACAAAATGTTTCTGATTTAGAAATGAGACGAGTGGACATGATTCTGTCCCAGAGGCCAGTCTATTCTACACAAGGTAGAAGTATTCATTAGGTACTGAACGGAAGAACAACAGACTGCAACGGGAAGAGACTACCTGGGCTCCAATAAGAAGCGTTTTTTAAAACGTTTTTAAAAACGTTTTCAGTTGCATGCCCTAATGAGTGCAACCCTGTCAACTAACGTGTCCATTTGTTACAATGCTGTGTTGTCAGGTATGTAATGTCAATGCTCCTATCAAACCTAAAGGGTTGAATGAATGTGTTGTCAGGTATGTCATGTCAATGCTCCTATCAAACCTAAAGGGTTGAATGAATGTGTTGTCAGGTATGTCATGTCAATGCTCCTATCAAACCTAAAGGGTTGAATGAATGTGTTGTCAGGTATGCAATGTCCCTATCAAACCTAAAGGGTTGAATGAATGTGTTGTCAGGTATGTAATGTCAATGAATGTGTTGTCAGGTATGTCATGTCAATGCTCCTATCAAACCTAAAGGATTGAATGAATGTGTTGTCAGGTATGCAATGTCAATGCTCCTATCAAACCTAAAGGGTTGAATGAATGTGTTGTCAGGTATGTCATGTCAATGCTCCTATCAAACCTAAAGGGTTGAATGAATGTGTTGTCCCATAGCGTGTTGCTGTAGAAGGTGATTTGACCCATCTGTTGTTGTCTGAAAGCTTCTAATGGGGAAGGTTGTTTGGTAACACGTTACGTAAGAGCCAACTGGTATAATGCCTTATAACTTGTTATAAGCATGTATGCACCTTTTATAAAAGTGTCACAGGCACTACATGTTCATTCACTTTCTATGGAGTGATTGGCACTGCTCCAATTCCAGACATATAGTACTCCTTCATCATGGGTAGTACTCCTTCATCATGGGTAACACTCCTTCATCATGGGTAACACTCCATCATGGGTAACACCGACCAGTATAATGCCTTAAACTTGCTATGAGCTTATGTGAGCATATTATAAAGTGAATCATCTGATTCTATGGGATGTGTTGTCAGTCTGTGTGTAATCTCCTTCCCATTACCCTTCCTCCCAAATGCCAAGCCTCTGGTGTACCATCGCGTCAAACTTCGTTAGCCAATGCAGGAAGTCTGGGGGTCGAGGTTCGTCTGCAAGTGGGACAATGTTTATCCACATAACTTTGAAAGGCACTTGACAAAAGTGATCTGCATCGAACGCGCCCAATGGAGATCGCTTTGGGACTAATAACCCTGGTCTCAAATTGAGCCAAAATCACTGTCCTGAAAACTATTCACACCGAGAGTAGCCTGTAGGGTTTTCTTCAGTTTCGTGCCTACTGAACAGTACCTGGACAAGAGAGAAGGGTCAACAGAGAGGAGAGTCGGGGGGACTGAGATCGGGGTCATATTCATTATGGCACATCATAGCAAAACAGAATACGAAAAACAAACGTTTCTTATTGGACAACTTCAGGCCGTTTTCGATCGGTTTTCTTCCATGCGATGCCAAATGAACACAACCCAGGAGTGTCAGTCTGTGTGTAATGTGTCAGGTGTGAGATCTGTATTTGAGACCAGAAGATACAGCCTTTTATTCTCTGGTAGTGTTAAAGGATTAGTTAACCAGGTTTACATTTCCTCAGGCTTGTTCAACATTACAGGCCGACTGATCTACACAGACCCTTGCATCATAAATATCTACCTCATTGTTCATTTGTAGAGGAGTCAAGTCACATTAGGGTTTTGACCCTCGAGAACACGGCCCTCCTCCTATTCAGTCCCTCTGCTCTGGGCTCAGTTCCTCCTCTCTTCTCTCCCTTTGGTCTTTTTCCCTAAGTGCTACTTTGTTTATGGATTAGAAATTGCTTCCTTCCTTCCTCCGGCAGCTCGCCCCCCTGGGGCCAGTGTGTGTGTGTTGTATTTACCACGGGGGTGACCTGTAAACCCATATATGATGGAAGTAATAATGCTCCCGTCTCTCTCCTGTCCCATTCTACTTTGGACACCATTTTGAGATCTCTGGATCCACCTCAAGTCGTAAGTGGTTTCTTTTTAATAATATAGATGATGCGCCTCACCCTCTTCTCTCGCTCTCCGTTGGAGAATGAACAGTATGATGTCCGATGTTTCCGTGGTCGGAGGAGATGGGAAGGTCACCGTCTGCTGTTAACCTTTCGGTCTGTTTTGTCCTTCAGAAGAAAGAGCCAGACAACAAGAACTTACTTATAAATCAATTGACTTTATTTAAAATCAGCAACGTCAGGCAGTTTACACTATGAACAATAAGAAAATAAAAAGACAGAAACATAAAATAAAAAGATGAAAGATCCAGATAACAACCACTGCTCTTGGCACCGGATAGAACATTATGAAAACAACTAATATTATACTAGGCTTGTGTGGGGGGGGGGGTAATCATGTTGTGATGGTGAGAGCCGGACTAGTGAACTTAAATACCAGCTTTTTACTTCGTCTCAGAGGACATGTTCCAGGCTGATTACGCTGTTTAACCTATCAGCTGACCACATCTAGGTCCAGTTAACCAGACAGATTAACCCTTCAGTGTCTGGATAGGTGCTGACCACATCTAGGTCCAGTTAACCAGACAGATTAACCCTTCAGTGTCTGGATAGGTGCTGACCACATCTAGGTCCAGTTAACCAGACAGATTAACCCTTCAGTGTCTGGATAGGTGCTGACCACATCTAGGTCCAGTTAACCAGACAGATTAACCCTTCAGTGGCTGGATAGGTGCTGACCACATCTAGGTCCAGTTAACCAGACAGATTAACCCTTCAGTGTCTGGATAGGTGCTGACCACATCTAGGTCCAGTTAACCAGACAGATTAACCCTTCAGTGTCTGGATAGGTGCTGACCACATCTAGGTCCAGCTAACCAGACAGATTAACCCTTCAGTGGCTGGATAGGTGCTGACCACATCTAGGTCCAGCTAACCAGACAGATTAACCCTTCAGTGTCTGGATAGGTGCTGACCACATCTAGGTCCAGTTAACCGGACAGATTAACCCTTCAGTGTCTGGATAGGTACTGACCACATCTAGGTCCAGTTAACCAGACAGATTAACCCTTCAGTGGCTGGATAGGTGCTGACCACATCTAGGTCCAGTTAACCAGACAGATTAAACCTTCAGTGTCTGGATAGGTGCTGACCACATCTAGGTCCAGTTAACCAGACAGATTAAACCTTCAGTGTCTGGATAGGTGCTGACCACATCTAGGTCCAGTTAACCAGACAGATTAACCCTTCAGTGTCTGGATAGGTGCTGACCACATCTAGGTCCAGTTAACCGGACAGATTAACCCTTCAGTGGCTGGATAGGTGCTGACCACATCTAGGTCCAGTTAACCGGACAGATTTAAGTCTGGTACCTGTTTCAAAATGTATTCCAATGAAAAATCTCCATGGAGAATGTTTAGTCCAGGACAAATCTGTGTCTGGGAAACAGATACCATAGGATGTAGCAATCTGATACCCGACGGTGAAGTCCATGACGTGGCATAGAACCATTGGTTGTGGTGTGCAGCTCGACTGGAACAGACCTAATCAGCACAACTTTCAGATTGAACCATGTTTTATATATCATGACCCTCACACAACCCCACTCCTGAACCCCCGACCTTTGAACCCCACTACCGTCACTCAGGTCAGGGGGTCATGTCCCTTATAATCATCTTCACCATCATCATCATCATCATCATCAATTCTTCATTAAAAACAAGGAGGAATTTTCATATGACATATGCTTCGTTTTAAAATGGTCGTTCACCACAAAAAAATACAATTATGTAAAAAAAAAATCTAAATTAAAAAGTAAGATAAAGAGGATCTGTATACATCCAACAGAAGAATCAAGACATCCCTCTCCCAAAAAGAGAAATTAATAAATCATGATATACAAAACATAACATCATATAAAAACATGATCGGTTCTCCACGAATACTAGGTTTGTCTGTATACTGGACTGGCCAATGCCTGTATACTGGACTGGCCAATGCCTGTATACTGGACTGGCCAATGCCTGTATACTGGACTGGCCAATGCCTGTATACTGGACTGGCCAATGCCTGTGTACTGGACTGGCCAATGCCTGTATACTGGACTGGCCAATGCCTGTATACTGGACTGGCCAATGCCTGTATACTGGACTGGCCAATGCCTGTATACTGGACTGGCCAATGCCTGTATACTGGACTGGCCAATGCCTGTATACTGGACTGGCCAATGCCTGTATACTGGACTGGCCAATGCCTGTATACTGGACTGGCCAATGCCTGTATACTGGACTGGCCAATGCCTGTATACTGGACTGGCCAATGCCTGTATACTGGACTGGCCAATGCCTGTGTACTGGACTGGCCAATGCCTGTATACTGGACTGGCCAATGCCTGTATACTGGACTGGCCAATGCCTGTATACTGGACTGGCCAATGCCTGTATACTGGACTGGCCAATGCCTGTATACTGGACTGGCCAATGCCTGTATACTGGACTGGCCAATGCCTGTATACTGGACTGGCCAATGCCTGTATACTGGACTGGCCAATGCCTGTGTACTGGACTGGCCAATGCCTGTATACTGGACTGGCCAATGCCTGTGTACTGGACTGGCCAATGCCTGTGTACTGGACTGGCCAATGCCTGTGTACTGGACTGGCCAATGCCTGTGTACTGGACTGGCCAATGCCTGTGTACTGGACTGGCCAATGCCTGTGTACTGGACTGGCCAATGCCTGTATACTGGACTGGCCAATGCCTGTGTACTGGACTGGCCAATGCCTGTGTACTGGACTGGCCAATGCCTGTGTACTGGACTGGCCAATGCCTGTGTACTGGACTGGCCAATGCCTGTGTACTGGACTGGCCAATGCCTGTGTACTGGACTGGCCAATGCCTGTGTACTGGACTGGCCAATGCCTGTATACTGGACTGGCCAATGCCTGTGTACTGGACTGGCCAATGCCTGTATACTGGACTGGCCAATGCCTGTATACTGGACTGGCCAATGCCTGTGTACTGGACTGGCCAATGCCTGTGTACTGGACTGGCCAATGCCTGTGTACTGGACTGGCCAATGCCTGTATACTGGACTGGCCAATGCCTGTGTACTGGACTGGCCAATGCCTGTATACTAGACTGGCCAATGCCTGTGTACTGGACTGGCCAATGCCTGTATACTGGACTGGCCAATGCCTGTATACTGGACTGGCCAATGCCTGTATACTGGACTGGCCAATGCCTGTATACTGGACTGGCCAATGCCTGTATACTGGACTGGCCAATGCCTGTGTACTGGACTGGCCAATGCCTGTATACTGGACTGGCCAATGCCTGTATACTGGACTGGCCAATGTCTGTATACTGGACTGGCCAATGCCTGTATACTGGACTGGCCAATGCCTGTGTACTGGACTGGCCAATGCCTGTATACTGGACTGGCCAATGCCTGTATACTGGACTGGCCAATGCCTGTTTACTGGACTGGCCAATGCCTGTATACTGGACTGGCCAATGCCTGTATACTGGACTGGCCAATGTCTGTATACTGGACTGGCCAATGCCTGTATACTGGACTGGCCAATGCCTGTATACTGGACTGGCCAATGCCTGTATACTGGACTGGCCAATGCCTGTATACTGGACTGGCCAATGCCTGTATACTGGACTGGCCAATGCCTGTATACTGGACTGGCCAATGCCTGTATACTGGACTGGCCAATGCCTGTATACTGGACTGGCCAATGCCTGTATACTGGACTGGCCAATGCCTGTATACTGGACTGGCCAATGCCTGTATACTGGACTGGCCAATGCCTGTATACTGGACTGGCCAATGCCTGTATACTGGACTGGCCAATGCCTGTATACTGGACTGGCCAATGCCTGTATACTGGACTGGCCAATGCCTGTATACTGGACTGGCCAATGCCTGTATACTGGACTGGCCAATGCCTGTATACTGGACTGGCCAATGCCTGTATACTGGACTGGCCAATGCCTGTATACTGGACTGGCCAATGCCTGTATACTGGACTGGCCAATGCCTGTTTGAGATACATCCTGATTATGACGTCCTAGAAAACTTATGGTAGGTTGCCTCTAAATAACCACAGATTTAGGATCAGTCAACCCTAACCGTACCCTGACCTTAAAGGACCAGTGCAGTCAAAAAAAGTGATTTACTCGTTGTTGTTTTTTTATATATAATCTATTTCCATACTATGAGGATGGAATAATACTGTGGAAATGTTAAAATGATGATGATGCCCTTTTAGTGTAAGAGCTGTTTGAAAAGACTGCCTGAAACTTCAGCCTGTTTTGGTGTCCACAAGTTCATCTGAAAAAAAAGTCTTAATTGCCCAAAATCTCACACTATCCCTTTAACCATTTGGGAAATGAGATACCATCTGACCCTGCATCAGCAAATAGGGACAGCTTCTAGCGACTCCTTTATGATACCATCTAACCCTGCATCAGCGATTAGGGACAGCTTCTAGCGACTCCTTATGATACCATCTGACCCTGCATCAGCGAATAGGGACAGCTTCTAGCTACTCCTTTATGATACCATCTGACCCTGCATCAGCGAATAGGGACAGCGTCTAGCTACTCCTTTATGATACCATCTGACCCTGCATCAGCGATTAGGGACAGCTTCTAGCGACTCCTTTATGATACCATCTGACCCTGCATCAGCGATTAGGGACAGCTTCTAGCTACTCCTTTATGATACCATCTGACCCTGCATCAGCGATTAGGGACAGCTTCTAGCTACTCCTTTATGATACCATCTGACCCTGCATCAGCTATTAGGGACAGCTTCTAGCGAGTCCTTTATGAGACCATCTGACCCTGCATCAGCGATTAGGGATAGCTTCTAGCGACTCCTTTATGATACCATCTGACCCTGCATCAGCGATTAGGGACAGCTTCTAGCGACTCCTTTATGATACCATCTGACCCTGCATCAGCGAATAGGGACAGCGTCTAGCGACTCCTTTATGATACCATCTGACCCTGCATCAGCGATTAGGGACAGCTTCTAGCGACTCCTTTATGATACCATCTGACCCTGCATCAGCGATTAGGGACAGCTTCTAGCTACTCCTTTATGAAGAGGACAGGGAAGTTTGAAGTGATTGATAAGGAGAGGTTTAACTGATCTAGGGGTGGGTCTCAATAGTCTAACGTTGTTCTCCTCGTCTCCTCGTCTGCATTAAGGTTGGGGACCATTCTGTTTTCACTTTCTTAAAAAAAAAATAGAATTCTAAACTGAAATTGACCTCAACCCTGATCTGCACTAGTCAGGGTAAAAAATAGCACAGTGAGGAAATAGACTCCTTGACTCACTTTCCACCATATTGCTTTCCCCGTGTTGTGAAAATGTGAATTTCTATCTTCAGGAGACTTGATATTCACCGTGAACTCTACTACCAAAATTCCTACCAACCCTGTGCTAAACTATACTAGACCATCAGACGACAGGAGGAGAGGCGGGCTGGAGGAGTGGTGTCCTGAACTCTACTACCAACCCTGAGCTAAACTATACTAGACCATCAGACGACAGGAGGAGAGGAGGAGGGCTGGAGGAGTGGTGTCCTGAACTCTACTACCAACCCTGAGCTAAACTATACTAGACCATCAGACGACAGGAGGAGGGCTGGAGGAGTGGTGTCCTGAACTCTACTACCAACCCTGAGCTAAACTATACTAGACCATCAGACGACAGGAGGAGAGGCGGGCTGGAGGAGTGGTGTCCTGAACTCTACTACCAACCCTGAGCTAAACTATACTAGACCATCAGACGACAGGAGGAGGGCTGGAGGAGTGGTGTCCTGAACTCTACTACCAACCCTGAGCTAAACTATACTAGACCATCAGACAACAGGAGGAGAGGAGGAGGGCGTCATCCCTCCCTACGGTGATGCCGTGATTCTGTTGTTTAGAAGAGGAAGAAGGATAAATAGATATCTAGTCTGCCATGGGGGAGGAAACCGTGTGTGTGTGTGTTTTAGACATACACCATTCTAGGTGCTTCTCTATGATGACCCTTCAGTGTTTGGGTGAATATATGGATATTTATATGTGTGTGTGTGTGTGTGTGTGTGTGTGTGTGTGGTGTGTGTGTGTGTATATGTGGTCATTAACATTGCGGAGGTCTTTATCTGACAGTGACTCCCAGTTTCTCCAGCACCCTGACACCTTTCTCCTGGTACTCCTCCCTGGTCAGCCAGAAGTTATCTTTGTCCTTCATGATGTCCGCCAGCACGGCCCCGCCCAGGAACACCATGTGCTTACGCCGCGGAGGGTCCTCGATGCGGATCTTAAATTTCTACAGAGGGAGACAATTCAGCATTATGTCCGAGGGGAGGAGTTTGGGGAGGAGTTTGGCACAGGATGGATGAATCTTGGCCTCATCATATAACGCCTAGTAATTCAGGATGCAAGGTGATTTGTAGAGCAGCGACTATATGTTCTACTTCTGTTGTGTACTATGAGCTGACTACTTAAGAGATGTTTCTTCTGTCTCCACCTAGTGGGTTAACTACAACACTGCACCACGTTGAGGAAGTGGGCACTGTCCCAATACTTTTCAACATACATCCTTCCTCCCACCCTTCAGGTCCATTAGGGACCGGTTGGACCTTTAGACAGGTCATCATTGCAAATAACAATCTGTTATTGACTTAAATTTACGAATAGAGAGTTAAATAAAAATAAAAAATATATTTTAAAAGAGTTGTTCTCACCGAGAGTTTGTCCACGTCGCCTTTCAGCACGCGTTCCAGGTAGAGCTGTTTGAGCTCCCTCTCTAGTCGAGATGGAAGACCTGGATACATGGTGGACCCACCTGACAACACTATGTGTTTATAGAACTCAGACCTGAGAGAGAGGTGAGAGATGGGGGGGGGGGGGGGGGGGGGGCAGAGAGAGAGAGGTGAGAGAGGGGGGAGGCAGAGAGAGAGGTGAGAGAGGGGGGAGGCAGAGAGAGAGAGGTGAGAGAGGGGGGAGGAAGAGAGAGGGGGGGCAGAGAGGGGGGAGGCAGAGAGAGAGAGGGGAGATTAAAACAGGTGTCGATAAAAAAAGTAGTGTGTGTGTGTATTGTCGGTCTGTGTCTGTGTGTGTATTGTCGGTCTGTGTGTGTACTGTCGGTCTGTGTGTGTACTGTCGGTCTGTGTGTGTACTGTCGGTCTGTGTGTGTACTGTCGGTCTGTGTGTACTGTCGGTCTGTGTGTACTGTCGGTCTGTGTGTGTACTGTCGGTCTGTGTGTGTACTGTCGGTCTGTGTGTGTATTGTGTGTCTGTGTGTGTATTGTCGGTCTGTGTGTGTGTGTATTGTCGGTCTGTGTCTGTGTGTGTATTGTCGGTCTGTGTCTGTGTGTGTATTGTCGGTCTGTGTCTGTGTGTGTATTGTCGGTCTGTGTCTGTGTGTGTATTGTCGGTCTGTGTGTATTGTCGGTCTGTGTCTGTGTGTGTACTGGCGGTCTGTGTGTGTACTGGCGGTCTGTGTGTGTACTGGCGGTCTGTGTGTGTACTGTCGGTCTGTGTGTGTACTGTCGGTCTGTGTGTGTGTATTGTCGGTCTGTGTCTGTGTGTGTATTGTCGGTCTGTGTGTATTGTCGGTCTGTGTCTGTGTGTGTATTGTCGGTCTGTGTGTGTACTGGCGGTCTGTGTGTGTACTGGCGGTCTGTGTGTGTATTGTCGGTCTGTGTGTGTACTGTCGGTCTTGTGTGTGTACTGTCGGTCTGTGTGTGTACTGTCGGTCTGTGTGTGTACTGTCGGTCTGTGTGTGTATTGTCGGTCTGTGTGTGTACTGTCGGTCTGTGTGTGTACTGTCGGTCTGTGTGTATGAGTGTCTGTGTGTGTACTGTCGGTCTGTGTGTGTATTGTCGGTCTGTGTGTATGAGTGTCTGTGTGTGTACTGGCGGTCTGTGTGTGTACTGGCGGTCTGTGTGTGTATTGTCGGTCTGTGTGTGTACTGTCGGTCTTGTGTGTGTACTGTCGGTCTGTGTGTGTACTGTCGGTCTGTGTGTGTACTGTCGGTCTGTGTGTGTACTGTCGGTCTGTGTGAGTATTGTCGGTCTGTGTGTGTACTGTCGGTCTGTGTGAGTATTGTCGGTCTGTGTGAGTATTGTCGGTCTGTGTGTGTACTGTCGGTCTGTGTGTGTACTGTCGGTCTGTGTCTGTACTGTCGGTCTGTGTCTGTACTGTCGGTCTGTGTCTGTACTGTCGGTCTGTGTCTGTACTGTCGGTCTGTGTGTGTACTGTCGGTCTGTGTGTGTACTGTCGGTCTGTGTGTGTTAGTTACCTGGTGTCGATGTCTGCTGCATGGATAGTGTTGAAGAGCAGCTCTGCCACCCCGACTCCCTCTACGTTGATGAGATGGGGCTGGAACAAAGCCTCTGGAGCCTCGAAACGCTCCCCTCCCACCTTGATCACCCTGCCGTCTGGGAGCTGGAGGGGGGGAGGGAGGGAAGGGGGAGGGAGGGAGGGAAGGGGGAGGGAGGGAGGGAAGGGGGAGCGAGGGAGGAGGGAGGGAGATTGAAAGTCAGAGGGTGGTGTGTGTATGTTGTTCAGGCTTATCAGGCTTACGTGTGGTGAATGTGTAGTAGTGTCTTGTTGATGATCACGTGTGGTGGTGAGTGTGTGTGTGTGTGTGTGTGCGCATTTACTGTAAAACGTGTTCATCTGTATTTTATGCGTTGTGTGTGTCTTTGTAGCTTGCGTGCGTGTGTGTGCGTGTGTAAAGGCTCTATTCAGCTCAGGCCGTGGGAGGAAGTTGAGAGCTGCCCAGCCACCGCCGCCCTGTGGCCACAAAGGATATGATGTCACGCCCCCACAGACACACTACCCACCTTGTCTCTCACACACACACTACACACACACACTCTTAAGATGTGTGTGTTTTATAATGAGTTCCCTTCTTATGAAAGAAAAGCAATATCATGGAGGAATATTCCACCCACTCTCTGGAAGCTGCTCAGCACTTCCTGGTTCCTCTGAAGCTCCACCGACATTAACATATAGAGACCAATCCAGTTCTGTTACTTATCAGCTGCTCAGAGTCGTGTGGTGGTATATTCTGTTACTCATCAGCTGCTCAGAATCGTGTGGTGGTATATTCTGTTACTCATCAGCTGCTCAGAGTCGTGTGGTGGTATATTCTGTTACTCATCAGCTGCTCAGAGTCGTGTGGTGGTATATTCTGTTACTCATCAGCTGCTCAGAGTCGTGTGGTGGTATATTCTGTTACTCATCAGCTGCTCAGAGTCGTGTGGTGTGGTGGTATATTATGTTACTCATCAGCTGCTCAGAGTCGTGTGGTGTGGGGGTATATTCTGTGGGGGTATATTCTGTTACTCATCAGCTGCTCAGAGTCGTGTGGTGTGGTGGTATATTATGTTACTCATCAGCTGCTCAGAGTCGTGTGGTGTGGGGGTATATTCTGTGGGGGTATATTCTGTGGGGGTCATTGGGGGGGGTTCTATGCACCATAAATGTTATTTTAGACTGAAGCTCCAGACAACAACAAAACAGCTGCAAAAACGCTATTGATACTGGCCTGTTATTTAGGGTCCAAAAGTTCTGAATTGGTCACTAGGGGTCTATTTACACTGACCGTGCAGGACTCAACCAGCACAGAGGTTAGTTACTGACCTGGTACGACTCACCTGGTACGACTCACCTGGTAGGACAGTGGTACTGACCTGGTAGAACTGACCCAGTAGGACTGACCCGGTAGGACTGTGGTACTGACCTGGTACGACTCACCTGGTAGGACAGTGGTACTGACCTGGTAGAACTGACCCAGTAGGACTGACCCGGTAGGACTGTGGTACTGACCTGGTACGACTCACCTGGTAGGACAGTGGTACTGACCCGGTAGGACTGACCCGGTGGGACTGACCCGGCCGGACAGTGGTACTGACCTGGTAGGACTGACCCAGTAGGACAATGGTACTGACCCGGTAGGACTGACCCGGTAGCACAGTGGTACTGACCTGGTAGAACTGACCCAGTAGGACAGTGGTACTGACCCGGTAGGACAGTGGTACTGACCCGGTAGGACTGACCCCGTAGGACTGACCCGGTAGGACAGTGGTACTGACCCGGTAGGACTGACCCGGTAGGACTGACCGAGTAGGACAGTGGTACTGACCTGGTAGGACTCGACCAGCACGGTGGTCTCCAGAGCCAGTTTCTGCTCCTGTTCGATGTTGTAACCCACGTAGCACAGTGGTACTGACCTGGTAGGACTCGACCAGCACGGTGGTCTCCAGAGCCAGTTTCTGCTCCTGTTCGATGTTGTAACCCACGTAGCACAGCTTCTCCTTCATCATTCGCACCGTCTCAAAGTCCGCCGAGTGGTTGAACGCATAGCCCCTCAGCAACAACAGCTGGAGATCAGAGACGTAGAGAGGTGTTTCCACCAAGCTTATTAGGGAAAGGGGGATACCTAGTCAGTGGTACAACTGACATGTGTCTTCCACATTAAACCCAACCCCGCTGAATCACCCTTAACATCCACGTCTTCAGAACCCGGGGAACAGTGGGTTAAACTGCCTTGCTCAGTGGCAGAATGACAGATTTTTACCTTGTCAACTCGGTTACTGGCCCAACACTCTAACCACTAGGCTACCTGCTGGTTACTGGCCCAACGATCTAACCACTAGGCTACCTGCTGGTTACTGGCCCAACACTCTAACCACTAGGCTACCTGCTGGTTACTGGCCCAACACTCTAACCACGAGACTACCTGCTGGTTACTGGCCCAACACTCTAACCACTAGGCTACCTGCTGGTTACTGGCCCAACACTCTAACCACTAGGCTACCTGCTGGTTACTGGCCCAACACTCTAACCACTAGGCTATCTGCTGGTTACTGGCCCAACACTCTAACCACTAGGCTACCTGCTGGTTACTGGCCCAACACTCTAACCACTAGGCTACCTGCTGGTTACTGGCCCAACGCTCTAACCACTAGGCTACCTGCTGGTTACTGGCCCAACACTCTAACCACTAGGCTACCTGCTGGTTACTGGCCCAACGCTCTAACCACTAGGCTACCTGCTGGTTACTGGCCCAACACTCTAACCACTAGACTACCTGCTGGTTACTGGCCCAACGCTCTAACCACTAGGCTACCTGCTGGTTACTGGCCCAACACTCTAACCACTAGGCTACCTGCTGGTTACTGGCCCAACGCTCTAACCACTAGACTACCTGCTGGTTACTGGCCCAACACTCTAACCACTAGACTACCTGCTGGTTACTGGCCCAACACTCTAACCACTAGGCTACCTGCTGGTTACTGGCCCAACGCTCTAACCACTAGGCTACCTGCTGGTTACTGGCCCAACGCTCTAACCACTAGGCTACCTGCTGGTTACTGGCCCAACACTCTAACCACTAGGCTACCTGCTGGTTACTGGCCCAACTCTCTAACCACTAGACTACCTGCTGGTTACTGGCCCAACACTCTAACCACTAGGCTACCTGCTGGTTACTGGCCCAACACTCTAACCACTAGGCTACCTGCTGGTTACTGGCCCAACGCTCTAACCACTAGGCTACCTGCTGGTTACTGGCCCAACTCTCTAACCACTAGGCTACCTGCTGGTTACTGGCCCAACTCTCTAACCACTAGGCTACCTGCTGGTTACTGGCCCAACTCTCTAACCACTAGGCTACCTGCTGGTTACTGGCCCAACACTCTAACCACTAGGCTACCTGCTGGTTACTGGCCCAACTCTCTAACCACTAGACTACCTGCTGGTTACTGGCCCAACTCTCTAACCATTAGGCTACCTGCTGGTTACTGGCCCAACACTCTAACCACTAGGCTACCTGCTGGTTACTGGCCCAACACTCTAACCACTAGGCTACCTGCTGGTTACTGGCCCAACTCTCTAACCACTAGGCTACCTGCTGGTTACTGGCCCAACACTCTAACCACTAGGCTACCTGCTGGTTACTGGCCCAACACTCTAACCACTAGGCTACCTGCTGGTTACTGGCCCAACACTCTAACCACTAGGCTACCTGCTGGTTACTGGCCCAACGCTCTAACCACTAGACTACCTGCTGGTTACTGGCCCAACACTCTAACCACTAGACTACCTGCTGGTTACTGGCCCAACACTCTAACCACTAGGCTACCTGCTGGTTACTGGCCCAACGATCTAACCACTAGGCTACCTGCTGGTTACTGGCCCAACACTCTAACCACTAGGCTACCTGCTGGTTACTGGCCCAACTCTCTAACCACTAGACTACCTGCTGGTTACTGGCCCAACACTCTAACCACTAGGCTACCTGCTGGTTACTGGCCCAACACTCTAACCACTAGGCTACCTGCTGGTTACTGGCCCAACGCTCTAACCACTAGGCTACCTGCTGGTTACTGGCCCAACTCTCTAACCACTAGGCTACCTGCTGGTTACTGGCCCAACTCTCTAACCACTAGGCTACCTGCTGGTTACTGGCCCAACTCTCTAACCACTAGGCTACCTGCTGGTTACTGGCCCAACACTCTAACCACTAGGCTACCTGCTGGTTACTGGCCCAACTCTCTAACCACTAGACTACCTGCTGGTTACTGGCCCAACTCTCTAACCATTAGGCTACCTGCTGGTTACTGGCCCAACACTCTAACCACTAGGCTACCTGCTGGTTACTGGCCCAACACTCTAACCACTAGGCTACCTGCTGGTTACTGGCCCAACACTCTAACCACTAGGCTACCTGCTGGTTACTGGCCCAACTCTCTAACCACTAGGCTACCTGCTGGTTACTGGCCCAACACTCTAACCACTAGGCTACCTGCTGGTTACTGGCCCAACACTCTAACCACTAGGCTACCTGCTGGTTACTGGCCCAACACTCTAACCACTAGGCTACCTGCTGGTTACTGGCCCAACGCTCTAACCACTAGGCTACCTGCTGGTTACTGGCCCAACTCTCTAACCACTAGGCTACCTGCTGGTTACTGGCCCAACACTCTAACCACTAGGCTACCTGCTGGTTACTGGTCCAACACTAACCACTAGGCTACCTGCTGGTTACTGGCCCAACTCTCTAACCACTAGGCTACCTGCTGGTTACTGGCCCAACTCTCTAACCACTAGGCTACCTGCTGGTTACTGGCCCAATACTCTAACCACTAGGCTACCTGCTGGTTACTGGCCCAATACTCTAACCACTAGGCTACCTGCTGGTTACTGGCCCAACACTCTAACCACTAGGCTACCTGCTGGTTACTGGCCCAATACTCTAACCACTAGGCTACCTGCTGGTTACTGGCCCAACTCTCTAACCACTAGACTACCTGCTGGTTACTGGCCCAATACTCTAACCACTAGGCTACCTGCTGGTTACTGGCCCAACTCTCTAACCACTAGGCTACCTGCTGGTTACTGGCCCAATACTCTAACCACTAGGCTACCTGCTGGTTACTGGCCCAACTCTCTAACCACTAGGCTACCTGCTGGTTACTGGCCCAATACTCTAACCACTAGGCTACCTGCTGGTTACTGGCCCAACACTCTAACCACTAGGCTACCTGCTGGTTACTGGTCCAACACTCTAACCACTAGGCTACCTGCTGGTTACTGGCCCAACGCTCTAACCACTAGGCTACCTGCTGGTTACTGGCCCAACTCTCTAACCACTAGGTTACCTGCTGGTTACTGGCCCAACACTAACCACTAGCCTACCTGCTGGTTACTGGCCCAACACTCTAACCACTAGGCTACCTGCTAGTTACTGGCCCAACACTCTAACCACTAGGCTACCTGCTGGTTACTGGCCCAACACTCTAACCACTAGGCTACCTGCTGGTTACTGGCCCAACACTCTAACCACTAGGCTACCTGCTGGTTACTGGCCCAACGCTCTAACCACTAGACTACCTGCTGGTTACTGGCCCAACACTCTAACCACTAGACTACCTGCTGGTTACTGGCCCAACACTCTAACCACTAGGCTACCTGCTGGTTACTGGCCCAACGATCTAACCACTAGGCTACCTGCTGGTTACTGGCCCAACTCTCTAACCACTAGGCTACCTGCTGGTTACTGGCCCAATACTCTAACCACTAGGCTACCTGCTGGTTACTGGCCCAATACTCTAACCACTAGGCTACCTGCTGGTTACTGGCCCAACACTCTAACCACTAGGCTACCTGCTGGTTACTGGCCCAATACTCTAACCACTAGGCTACCTGCTGGTTACTGGCCCAACTCTCTAACCACTAGACTACCTGCTGGTTACTGGCCCAATACTCTAACCACTAGGCTACCTGCTGGTTACTGGCCCAACTCTCTAACCACTAGGCTACCTGCTGGTTACTGGCCCAATACTCTAACCACTAGGCTACCTGCTGGTTACTGGCCCAACTCTCTAACCACTAGGCTACCTGCTGGTTACTGGCCCAATACTCTAACCACTAGGCTACCTGCTGGTTACTGGCCCAACACTCTAACCACTAGGCTACCTGCTGGTTACTGGTCCAACACTCTAACCACTAGGCTACCTGCTGGTTACTGGCCCAACGCTCTAACCACTAGGCTACCTGCTGGTTACTGGCCCAACTCTCTAACCACTAGGTTACCTGCACTGGGACAGTGAATGAGGACCGTAGCTGGAGTACAACTACAGACCAAAAGCTGCATGTTCCAGTCGCATCGGGGACAACCATCACCCAATTATCCTAACCTGACGCGTTTCCTAACCTGACGCGTTTCCCCACCTGACGCGTTTCCTAACCTGACGCGTCTCCTAACCTGCCACGTTCCATTCTCCTAACCTGACGTGTTTCCCCACCTGCCGCGTCTCCTAACCTGCCGCGTTCCATTCTCCTAACCTGCCGCGTTCCATTATCCTAACCTGCCGCGTCTCCTAACCTGCCGCGTCTCCTAACCTGCCGCGTCTCCTAACCTGCCGCGTTCCATTCTCCTAACCTGCCGCGTCTCCTAACCTGCCGCGTCTCCTAACCTGCCGCGTTCCATTCTCCTAACCTGCCGCGTCTCCTCACCTGCCGCGTCTCCTAACCTGCCGCGTCTCCTAACCTGCCGCGTCTCCTAACCTGCCGCGTCTCATTCTCCTAACCTGCCGCGTCTAACCTGCCGCGTCTCCTAACCTGCCGCGTCTCCTAACCTGCCGCGTCTCCTAACCTGCCGCGTCTCCTAACCTGCCGCGTCTCCTAACCTGCCGCGTTCCATTCTCCTCACCTGCCGCGTCTCCTAACCTGCCGCGTTCCATTCTCCTAACCTGCCGCGTCTCCTAACCTGCCGCGTTCCATTCTCCTAACCTGCCGCGTCTCCTAACCTGCCGCGTCTCCTAACCTGCCGCGTTCCATTCTCCTAACCTGCCGCGTCTCCTAACCTGACGCGTTCCATTCTCCTAACCTGCCGCGTCTCCTAACCTGCCGCGTCTCCTAACCTGCCGCGTTCCATTCTCCTAACCTGCCGCGTCTCCTAACCTGCCGCGTCTCCTAACCTGCCGCGTTCCATTCTCCTAACCTGCCGCGTTCCATTCTCCTAACCTGCCGCGTCTCCTAACCTGCCGCGTTCCATTCTCCTAACCTGCCGCGTCTCCTAACCTGCCGCGTTCCATTCTCCTAACCTGCCGCGTTCCATTCTCCTAACCTGCCGCGTCTCCTAACCTGCCGCGTCTCCTAACCTGCCGCGTCTCCTAACCTGCCGCGTCTCCTAACCTGCCGCGTCTCCTAACCTGCCGCGTTTCCTTCTCTTCTTTCCATAGTTGTACTCCATTTAACCAAAACAGTGAATGAGGGGGCAATCAATGTGTATGAGATCCAGGGGTCAGAGGTGAGGGGTCAGAGGTACCTTAATGAGGTAGCGGGTTATGTCCCTCCCAGCGATGTCCAGGCGTCGTGTCAGATGGGGCAAGCTGAAGCCCTCGTACACCGGACAGATGTGTGTCACACCGTCCCCAGAGTCCACCACAACACCTGTCAGCAGGCCTGAGGGCAGAAACACACAGAGAGGTCAGACACGCACACAGAGAAATCAGACACGCACACAGAGAAATCAGACACGCACACAGACAGTGGTCTCACACACACAGGTCACAAAGACAGGTCACACAGACAGAGGTCACACACACACACACACACAGAGGTCAGACACACACACACACACACACAGAGGTCAGACACACACACACACACACACACAGAGGTCAGACACACACACACACACACACACAGAGGTCAGACACACACACAGAGGTCAGACACACACACAGAGGTCAGACACACACACAGAGGTCAGACACACACACAGAGGTCAGACACACACACAGAGGTCAGACACACACACAGAGGTCAGACACACACACAGAGGTCAGACACACACACAGAGGTCAGACACACACACAGAGGTCAGACACACACACAGAGGTCAGACACACACACACAGAGGTCAGACACACACACACAGAGGTCAGACACACACACACAGAGGTCAGACACACACACACAGAGGTCAGACACACACACACAGAGGTCAGACACACACACACAGAGGTCAGACACACACACAGAGGTCAGACACACACACACAGAGGTCAGACACACACACACAAAGGTCAGACACACACACACACACACACACACACACACACAGAGGTTAGACACACAGAGTAACATAATTAACACCCCTCCGATACGTTTCACAAGCCCTCTGAATGGGAGGGAGTAAGCTGTGTTGAGTTGGGGCTTAAAGTGAACCAGAGAGAGTTGAAGAGGCTGTGTGTTCCTCTAGTCTAGTACCTTGGGCGTAGAGCGTCAGCACAGCCTGGATAGCAATGTAGACCCCTGAGAACTGATACGTCTCAAACATCACCTACCAGAGACAGAGAGACAACTTTAAAAGACTGCCGTCAAATACAGTCTTACAGCTGGACTGCTTCTGTAATGATGAAAATGTGTAACACACTGTTAATGCTGAACCCACTGACCCTCACACAGCTTTAGAGTTCTGTTAATGCTGAACCCACTGACCCTCACACAGCTTTTAGAGCTCTGTTAATGCTGAACCCACTGACCCTCACACAGCTTTATAGAGCTCTGTTAATGCTGAACCCACTGACCCTCACACAGCTTTATAGAGCTCTGTTAATGCTGAACCCACTGACCCTCACACAGCTTTATAGAGCTCTGTTAATGCTGAACCCACTGACCCTCACACAGCTTTAGAGCTCTGTTAATGCTAAACCCACTGACCCTCACACAGCTTTAGAACTCTGTTAATGATGAACCCACTGACCCTCACACAGCTTTAGAGCTCTGTTAATGATGAACCCACTGACCCTCACACAGCTTTAGAGCTCTGTTAATGCTGATCCTCACACAGCTTTAGAGCTCTGTTAATGATGAACCCACTGACCCTCACACAGCTTTAGAGCTCTGTTAATGCTGATCCTCACACAGCTTTAGAGCTCTGTTAATGATGAACCCACTGACCCTCACACAGCTTTAGAGCTCTGTTAATGATGAACCCACTGATCCTCACACAGCTTTAGAGCTCTGTTAATGATGAACCCAATGACCCTCACATAGCTTTAGACCTCTGTTAATGCTGAACCCACTGACCCTCACACAGCTTTAGACCTCTGTTAATGCTGAACCCACTGACCCTCACACAGCTTTATAGAGCTCTGTTAATGCTGAACCCACTGACCCTCACACAGCTTTATAGAGCTCTGTTAATGCTGAACCCACTGACCCTCACACAGCTTTAGACCTCTGTTAATGCTGAACCCACTGAACCTCACACAGATGTTCCTACATTAGTTCTCATACGGTAATGAGGTCAGAGTGGTAGCTAGCTGTTGCTATGCACTTGGAGTCAACTTGCTACACACCCCCCACCCCCTCCGACATACACACCTCGATGATCTTCTCTCGGTTCTTGGTGGGGTTCATGGGCGGCTCGGTGAGCAGGATCTTGCAGTTCCTGGAGTCGATGTTGAGCTTCTCAGGCCCGAAGGTGTAGTCCCACAGGTGCTTCATGTCGTCCCAGTTCCTGACGATGCCGTTCTCCATGGGGTAGTTGACCTCTAGCATGGAGCGCAGCTCGCTGGCCTCGTCGCCCACCATCAGGTCCTATAGACGTTGAGGGGTTTAAGGTTCAGATAGACACCCCTGGGTCGTGTTCATTAGCACACGACGTGACAAAGCATTTTGCAACAGTAAACAGAAACAAGCGTTTTTTTTCTTATTGGAAAAGTTGGTGTTGTTCTCCGTGGGATAGTTTGGGTTCGATCGGTGGAGGGCCTCATGAATACGGCCCTGGAGAAATCAGACCGTTAGCTTAGCTGTACCGTCACCTTTCACCAGCAGTAACAGAGGGGCATGTAAACACTGCCTCCATGACGGCTCCACGACGGCCTAGAGACACAGTAATGGGATATACACATACGCAGCAGCGCTCAAAAAAAAAAAAGAGGCAAGTCACATCCGTCAGCAATTACCCAGCATGCATTCTTTAAAAAACAGCATGTTTCCATGCATTCACTCTTAAAACCTGTTCCCTTTCTGACCAGAGCACAGGGCTACAATCCTAAACTTGAGAAACATGCAAGTAACTTACTTACTTTATTTTATGAAAATAAAACCTAACATAACTCAAACGGAAAGCATTTGCATTTCTGCGCAGTCCAGACACCATCGACGTCAATGAGAAGTTTGCCTGACAATCTGTGCATGCAGGTCAAGTTCAGATTCAGTCTCATTTGAGCAAGGCTCAGTCAGAGTTACATGCAAACCAGGCATTGGGAATCACTACATGATTGGTTAGCCAAGTGTTAGTCACACAGTACAACGTTTCCTAGTTCACTGGCACACACTGAGCCTGATGGTCATCAGCGCAGAAAACTGTTGCCCACGGAAGCTACTTGACACGTTTAGAAACCGTAGCCTGGTCCCAGATCTGTTTGTTTTGGTTTGACTTGTGCCAACTGCTATGGTCAATGGTTGGGACAAACAGATCTAGGACCAGGTTAAAGAAACAGTTGATACAGTGTGTGTTTTGGCACTGAAGGAGCCCCCGTCTGGCAGTGCCATGTGTTTTCAATGAAGACCTGCTGCTTCCATCCTGTCTGTTCTGCCAATCAACAGCCATGTACACACACCATCACACACACACCACCACACACACACACACACCACCATCACACACCACCATCACACACACACACCACCATCACACACCACCATCACACACACACCATCACACACACACCATCACACACACCATGTACACGCACCACCACACACACACACCATCACACACACACACCATGTACACGCACCATCACACACACCATGTACACGCACCACCACACACACACACCATCACACACACACCATGTACACGCACCATCACACACACCACCATCACACACACCATGTACACGCACCATCACACACACACACACCACCATCACACACACACACACACACCATCACACACACACACACCATCACACACACCACCACACACACACCATCACACACGCACCATCACACACGCACACACACACCATCACACACACACACCATGTACACACACACACACCATGTACACACACCATGTCCACACACACCATCATCAGACACACACACCATCATCACACACACACACCATCATCACACACACACACACACACCCACCATCATCACACAAACACACCATCATCACACAAACACACCATCATCACACAAACACACCATCACAACTTTCAATTCATTATCTGAAAGCTGATTGACATTTGCTGCACTATTATTGTTGTTAATAAGTTCAACTTGTCTTCCTAAACCATATCTGAAGACAGTTTAAAATCTCCCTCTACTGTTGTATTAAAGGTACAGGTGGGGGAGCATAAAACACAATATGACAAGGCCCCCAGCCAAAAGTGCACGAGTAGTCGCCCGATAGTCATCTCATTGTCCCTCGTTTGTTTGCATGTTCGTCCACCACTTGTAGGTCTTCCACCACTGATGTCACTCAACCCTGATCATCATCTTCTCTCTCTGCATCAACGACTACCTGTCCACTCCAAACATCTTGGAGAGAGCACCGAGGTTTCTAATCTTGGTGAAGGCACCAGGGTTAGATGCACAAGATGCACAACTGTAGTGTTTTGTGTTTTAATCAACTTAAAACGACGACAAAAGACAGTTATGCTCATCATCATTGAGTAGGGATATCATCATTGATTAGGGATATCATCATTGATTAGGGATATCATCATTGATTAGGGATATCATCATTGATTAGGGATATCATCATTGAGTAGGGATATCATCATTGATTAGGGATATCATCATTGATTAGGGATATCATCATTGATTAGGGATATCATCATTGATTAGGGATATCATCATTGATTAGGGATATCATCATTGATTAGGGATATCATCATTGATTAGGGATATCAACATTGATTAGGGATATCATCATTGATTAGGGATATCATCATTGATTAGGGATATCATCATTGATTAGGGATATCAACATTGATTAGGGATATCATCATTGATTAGGGATATCATCATTGATTAGGGATATCATCATTGATTAGGGATATCAACATTGATTAGGGATATCAACATTGATTAGGGATATCAACATTGATTAGGGATATCAACATTGATTAGGGATATCATCATTGATTAGGGATATCATCATTGATTAGGGATATCATCATTGATTAGGGATATCATCATTGATTAGGGATATCAACATTGATTAGGGATATCAACATTGATTAGGGATATCATCATGAGCTAGCACCAGCAGTGTGATCTGTACATGAGCTAGCACCAGCCGGGACAGTCTCCCTCTAGCGCGAGTGAAGGGAGTTGGGAACAGCTGAATGTATGGGTCTTAGAAGTTGTTCACATACAGAACCTTTATGTCCCAACTCACAATCTAATATGCTTCCCCAAAATAACATTTTTTTGTTGTGGGAGAACATTTATATTCATTGCTGATTTGAAATGATTTATACTTTTACTTTTGATACTATATTTTAGCAATAACATTTATTTTTAATAGTTAAGTATATTTATTTCCTCAAGTAGTATTTTACTAGGTGACTTGAGCCATTGTCTATTAAAGGTATGTTTACTTTTACTCAAGTATGACCATTTAGAACTTTTTCCACCACTGCATGTGCATATAGGCACATTCATTTCTTAAATTTTAAATGAAAGTATGATCACTTATCTGAGAAGGTACCAAAAAAACGTCTGAACAATCGGTTACCTGAGGGTTGACTCAACACCGAGGTTTTTTTCTTCAGTTTTGAAATTGGCCACTAGGGGAACACAACTCTAACTGAATAATGAAACATCTGATTGGCTAAGAATACAAACTGTTATGGATATAACAACCAGATTAATTGGCTGAAACATAAAACAGCGGGAAAAGTTGATTATAAAGCTAGTTTTTTATTATACATTTGAATCCAAAGCTGGAAGTGGGCTTAATGGGTACGTGGGCTTAATGGGTATGTGGGATTAATGGGTATGTGGGCTTAATGGGTATGTGGGATTAATGGGTACGTGGGATTAATGGGCACGTGGGCTTAATGGGCACGTGGGCTTAATGGGCACGTGGGCTTAATGGGCACGTGGGCTTAATGGGCACGTGGGCTTAATGGGCACGTGGGCTTAATGGGTACGTGGGCTTAATGGGAACGCTGACCCTATATAGGGAACCGGATGTCATTTCAGACACAGGCCATGTAGCATTCAAGTTCCTTCTGCTAAACTAACTTGAGATGAAAAACAGGAACAAAACAGTGAAATGAGTGGACTCTTAAAAATCGCTAGATTTCTGTCTGCCTAGTCATTAGGAATCCATTTTTCTCCACAGAAGTACTTCAAATGTTATAATTAGCCAAATATTTAGCCAAATAAAACACCAATTAGAGACAAATTAAATATAGAAAACAACAAATAAAAGGCACTCCAAATGTAGTAGCTATGTAGTAAAAAACACAGCATCACTCTCTCTCTCCCCGTCAGGCAACCAGGGAGGACATGGGCCTGCACACGCCAGCCAGGAATTCACACCACTTACCATCTTCTGAATACTCTACTTCATCATGTGATGACAGGTGAAGGATTTGGAGCATAAAGTAGAGAGTCAGCCAGTAAAACAAAGAGAGAGGAAGGGATGTCATTTTAAAAATAGGTGTTACTAGACTCAGGGAGTCAGTATGACAGACATAGATGAGATTAAGCCTAGTCCATGCTTCTTGGTCCAGGAATAGGGTTGTTGTGTCGGGGTAACTTTTGAACCAACGTTGGAGTGTTGCACAGGAGAGGGGAGCTTCGTAGTATTACCTTAATCTCAATGTTGCCCACTTTGGCTGTGGAGCGAATGATTGGCCTGCCCACCAAGGCAGGGAAGATGTGCTCGGGGAAGTTGGAGCCTGCATAGCCACACTTCACAAACTGAGAGAGAGACAGAGAGAGAGAGAGATTTATATATTTTCTTTAGTTAAAATATTTTACTAGGCAAGTCAGTTAAGAACAAATTCTTATATACAATGTCGGCCTACCAAAAGGCCTCCTGGGGATTAAAAATAAAGATACAGAGAGCGAGAAAGAGATAATATATTCAAATATATATATATATTAACACTGTATATTGCCCTGGCAATACTGGTCTGTTCCTTCCATGTGAATAAATATTGTTTGTATTGGACTGGTTTGAATTAAAAGACAGGAGGAAGAGAGAGTGAGCACGGGTGGAGAGGATGTGGAGAGATGAGGCAAATGTGGAAGACATGGGCTTTATTTGAACTCCCCAAAGCAAAATAGCCTAGTTATTATGCCTAATCTCAGTTACCCAGAAGTAACGAGAGATTAAGTTAAGGCAAAATTATAGTCCACACTTCTTTGGGCATCAGAAAGCAATTACTGATAATATTTGTGACCTTCGCTTCAGTAGACTTGAGTAAGGGTCACAAGCTCTAGCCTAGCAGTGAATGTGTGTGGTGTGTGTATCTTAGAATCCTAGCTGTGGTTAAGAAACTAGTCTCACTTCCGCTTGACTCATTTCTTCAGCCCTTCACAGTGAGCACTTTTTAGCTGCATACACACTATGCCAGCGTCGCTTCAAATCGCTGAGAGTCAGAAGTACAATCCAAAAACAACCACTAAGACCCCTTTGGTGTGTCCAGATTTGAAGGATCCGAGTACTGTAAGCTATTTTTACTACCTATGTCCTAAATGACGGAGGGACCTCAGAATCCCTAGAAACAGTTGTCAGGAGCACAGCCCCGATGCTGTTTCCCAGATAAAACTATTTTATAGCGTTCCATAAAAAAATATTGGAAATCTTACCGGATATTGCCAGCTAGCTATTAACACACAGGCATGGGTTATGGTTAACGTGAACTAGCTTAACTAATTATGTCGTTATAACCTGAGGCATAAGGACCAGTATAAACAAATGTGAATTTACTAAACATTCAAAACATGTCGACATCAACATTGAGTGAAAATGTAGTTAATTGGCTAACGCTGGTTAGCTGACCTAACTAGACTAGCTTACCAGCTAACTAACTAACACGAAAGCTGGGTCAAACGATTTAATAGGTTTGAGCTAACAGGCCGATTTAATTTTTGCACCGTGAAATTGATTGTTATTGAATGTATTGGGAGATGACAACATAGCTAGCCAGCGGTAGATAATTGTAAAAACGGACAGACATTCCTGCCTAGCGTTACCCACCGACTTAACTAGCTAACGTTAGGGCGCTAGCAACACATCATCCACTTCCTGCTTCAGATAAAAATGTTCTCCTGCCATTCTGCCTTGGAAAAATACAGCATTAATAGAACTCGGTCATATGCAGCTTTCCATTCATAAACTTACCCCGGTTCCATTGTCACAAACCACCACTTTCCTTCCCTGGCTATCCATTTTGCAAAACCCAGGAGCCAGCAAACCTCCCCAGCTCAACTTTCTTCAGCAAGCCGGAAGTCACCACCCAGACTGTCTTGGCATCTTCCGGGGGGGGGGTTCGAATACCTTTCGATGGCATTCATCCTTCTTTCCTTCCTAGAAATGTCACAGAACAAAATAAGTATAAAATCCAGGGGCCAAGTAGGCTACTGTGGCTATTTGATCGTAATGTAGACCTACCAGAGTGGCCTACCATAAAACAACAATGAAGAAAATACATCCCATAACACTTGAATAGCTATTTTATCGTACAGCCGACAGCAGCAGCCAATGTGTTGAGTTCAATGCCTACATTCCATGAGACTTTTGGGGGGGGGGGAAATGCAGGGCTTGACCTTCAGACAAGGTGACTGAAAATGTTGTGTTGTTTAAGGCAAGAAACCACTTTATAAAATAAAATGCATTATTATTCCAATACCAATATTGAACGAATCAGACAAATAAAAGCTACCCTCTGCCCATTCAAGCCTGTCTCAAAATACAACACTGCCCCTTTAAGACAAAAAAAGCTCTTTACTTGACTTGCTTTTCAGAGATATCTAGAAATGTACATGTTTTGTGCTCTTTTAGGAAACAATCACCCCCTTATTGTTGACTAATTATGATCTATAACTGGGCTAATAAGTCACTAACAATCACTCTCCTATTGTTGACTACTAATGATCTATAACTGGGTTAATAACTCACTAACAATCACTCCCCTATTGTTGACTACTAATGATCTATAACTGGGCTAATAACTCACTAACAATCACTCCCCTATTGTTGACTACTAATGATCTATAACTGGGCTAATAACTCACTAACTAGCAAAGGATATGAACAAAATGTGCACAAGTGACTACATGCAGTTCTTTCTTTGATCTCAAAACAAGCGCATCTACTCTGGACCACAGCTGTAAACACAGTCCAGTTCAGAGGAAATAGCACAGATCCATATATGACAATAGTCTGTTTGCATATAGACCTACTGCAGATGTGATTGGCTATGCCACATTGGTCTGTGTAGATTAAGGCTCTGTCATGTGCATGTACTTTGATTAGAGGGAACATTGGTGCCAATGCACAATCCTAAACAGTAACATAAACATTGATCTCTGACATAGACCCTACAATTATTACTTTAAAAAAATACCATCCAATGTACTGTACAGGTGGGCTTGAGACATTTTATTTATTTTTTAAAATGTATTTCCCCTTTATTTAACCAGGTAGGCTAGTTGAGAACACCTTTATTTAACCAGGTAGGCCAGTTGAGAACACCTTTATTTAACCAGGTAGGCCAGTTGAGAACACCTTTATTTAACCAGGTAGGCCAGTTGAGAACAAGTACTCATTTACAACTGCGACCTGGCCAAGATAAAGCAAAGCAGTGCGACAAAAACAACAACACAGAGTTACACATGGAATAAACAAATGTACAGTCAATAACACAATAGGGAAACAATCTATATACTGTGTGTGCAAATGAGGTAAGATTAGGGAGGTAAGGCAATAAATAGGCCGTAGTGGCAAAGTCATTACAATTTAGCAAATAAAACACTGGACTGATACATGTGCAGAAGATGAATGTGTAAGTAGAGATACTGGGGTGCAAAGGAGCAAAAAATAAATAACAATATGGGGATGAGGTAGTTGGATGGGCTATGTCTGTGGGTTCAAAACCATACATAATTGGTTTGAACCCTAACTGCCTAGGTAAGCAAGTGTAAAGAACATCATGTTGCTAGTTTAGCCAATACCACTTCCCCCTGATTCAGCTCATAATGAGACTTGAACCGAGAATCTCTGCCCACCCAAACACACTTGACTTTCCTCTTGAAGCATTCCAACCCATCATGCTATTGAAAAGGGCATTCTTCAACAGCACGAGGGGCGACACTTCAGGCTGAGCAGTGAGTTTCACAGCTCCCCATCTGATACACTGGCTCTGACCTACCCCAGGAGGATTCACTTTATTACAGCAGTGGCTAATAACAAGTGTGCCTATGGTCTGGGAGACCTACGGTGTATTGCTCTGTCAGAAGAGGGAAGGTGTCTGTGAGGCCTTGAACCCCACTAAATGGTCATGTAGCTGGAGAATAAAAAAACTAATGAGAATATTTAATTAGACAAGTCAGTTAAGAACAAATTCTTATTGACAATGATGGCCTAGGCACAGTGGGTTAACTGCCTTGTTCAGAACGACAGATTTTTACCTTGTTAGCTCGGGGATTTGATCTAGCAAACTTTCGGTTAGTGGCCCAACGCTCTAACCACTTAGATACATTTTACAGTATTCCCTCTCTTAAGAAATATCCTTGTGCACATAGCCCCCAAGTGCAGTGAGAATGTTTCCCCAACTCCATGTAAGACCACTGGACGTGATCCCATTGCTGCCACTAATGTAGTAGGAGAAAATGAGAGCTGCAGCAGGGACTCGAACTATGGCTAAAAAGAGCCTAATGCAGCCTATGACACAAAAGGGAAGATGCAGTACAATGCTCACAAACACTAGGTGTTACAGTCTTTTAAAATACATTCTTTGTCATTACAGTCGTTTCAAATACTGTAGTATGCTCACAAACGTAATGAAGACCAGGTCCCATGCCATCCTCATACACTGCAGTAGCATGGCATCATACACTTTATTATAACAAAATAATGTAATTTGACACATTTGTTTACATGGCATTTTTCAAAATGTTCCCTCAAAAACTCACTGGATTATTGATGAACAAGTTCTATACCCATATGGTGGGTAGTGAGTATAACTACCGCATATATCATTTTATTGTGACAACTCAAAGTCAGTACACAAAAACAAAAAAGTCCACTGCGGATGTTTATGGATTTATGACCGGAAACGACGACAGAATCTCACTGCGCAAAGCTTGTCGGGATACAGAGACTGCTTGAGCGCCATATTGGAGTGTAACTAACTAGCTATTGTTATAAATAGGGTCGGGGCTGCTGCTGGCTGAGTTTACATGTTTTCTACAAGTTTGTTCTAAGGAAAAGAGAAAGTTATCGGTGGGTCATGAAAGAAATGTCAGCGTAAGTTGCACATATGCTTAAGACATTGTAATGTTGTTCACTCTTCAACATGTGTGCTGTTGTAGAAATATGATCGAATATGTAACGTTAGCTAGCTAGGCTAACACTGCTAGCTAGTTGCTAACGAACGGCTATCATCACAACAATGCGAGGCTGAGGGAGTTAGCGTAGCTAACAAAGGCCTAGCTATTTGGTGCATCTGTTAACTTTGCTAACTTGCTCCCCGACATCATATATATTTCTAAAGTAGCTTGATGACTCGATGGGTTTTTATATGTCGTTGTTTTGTATTTCATCATAGCTAACTAACGTTATCTAGCTAATTGTTGATTAACGGTATTTTGTTTATAATCAGCGCTAGCTAACTTGTTAGCTAACGACGTTAACGTTCCAGCCTTTGAGTTCCTGTTTTATAACTAGATGGTCATATAGATGTATTTTCGTTAACGTGTGCTAGCTACCCAACTTAATAGCCAACGTTGTTGCTAACTAACGTGCTTACAAATGCGCTAACATTAGCTGGCTGGTTTATTTTGTTGTAAACGTCCCTGTCTCTAGTGACCTATACCTGGTAATTTGGAGCTGACGCCTGCGTCCCGGCATCATGGCAGACAGATACTGACCTCGTTAGTTACCTATTTGTGCTTAATCTATCCAGACCAGCTCAATGAATCGGAAATGAATGAAGCACCATCAAAGTAACTTTAAGTTAGTCCCCGGTTTGTGTCTTTGTGTTTACTTTTCATCCAGTGTGTGCACTAAACATAGGATGGCTCTTCAAATGCGAATATTGTTTATGGCATGTAGCTCACTATAGAGTAAATTTGGTGGCTTGGGGAAACAAAGCAAAAAAAAATATTGCTAACATTTAGGTAGCTACGTGATAACTAGTAAACAGATTGCTCAAGAAAGTATTGACTTCCGGTGAATCAATCTAGTCAGGGCTGAATTCCACAAAGCCTGGTCACTCAATTCCTTTGGTGGAGTTAATCAGGAACTTCCTTCACTGTTGCGTTTAGTCGGCTAGGCTGCAAACAACTTTGAACAATTCAACAGGGCATCTATCATATCTATAACATACTATTCCTCCTCTCTGTTGACTTGTACAGGAACAGTAACAGTATGCATGGCGGGCAGCAGCCTCAGAAACACTATGGCATTACCTCATCCATTAGCATGGCCTTCCCCAGGGAGGTGGACCATCAGTACACACACAAGCTCAGCGAGGCCATGAAACCCTTTGGGGTGTTTGAGGATGAGGATGAACTCAACCACAGGTGAGATGTTGTTCTCATGAAATAAAGAAAAAATGCCTGCACAGAGATGAATACTCCCATAGTTTATTTGTATTTTTTATTGTGCAATGTTTCCACCCGGAGGTCTTTGTCAGACTTAACCCAACTAAGTAAAAAAACAAAATGTGTTTACTTACACACCTGGGCCCATATTAAAAAAGTGTCTCAGAGGAAGTGTGCTGATCTAGGATCAGCCCCCACCTCTCCTTATAATCGTATTCATTAAGATCTAAAACATAGAACTGATCCCGTATCAGCCGCACTCGTGCACTGAGACTTTAAGTGAATACAGACGCTGGTTGAAGTTGAGTGGTATTTGTTCATTTAGATTCCCTTTATTTTGCTGAAATGTTTTCCAGGTTAAAGAGTTACAGGTTTACGTTCTTTTCATGTGTGTTTGGGATATGCTGGGTTTCGTATGTGTGTTTGGGATATGCTGGGTTTCGTAGTGGACAGGTGAATTGATTGACATTATGCTACTTCCCACAGACTCGCAGTTCTTGGAAAGTTGAATACATTTGTCAAGGAATGGATTGCCGAGATCAGTGAAACGAAGGTAGGTTCCTAGGAAGAACAACGATGACTGAACTGTGTGTGCATTAGTGGTTGCTTTACAGAGAGCACATCATTCCTACTCTGCTATGATATCAATGGGAGAATGATGTGTAATACATGTTGACTGATATTGACATTAATTCCCCTCAGAACCTCCCACCATCGACGATAACCAATGTGGGGGGGAAGATCTTCACCTTTGGGTCTTACCGGCTTGGAGTTCACACTAAAGGTAATGTCCTATCCTGACTTCTTAAAGAGAACACGTGCATGTCTGCATGAGACACCTGTTGTGTGCTGTCAAATGTGTAGCTAAGTTTTGTTTGTGTGCGTTTGCGTTGCAGGGGCGGATATTGATGCCTTGTGTGTATCGCCGCGACACGTGGAGAGGACAGACTTCTTCGACTCATTCTTTGCGAAGCTCAAACTGCACGAAGAGATCAAAGACCTACGGGTGAGGTTAAATAAAATAAACTTTCTCAGGATAATATTCGTATAGTAAAAATAAAAGAAAGGAATCTCCTATTTTATTGAACAGTGTGCGAGAGGATGACAGTGTAGGGGAAAATTAAGAGCGATTGTGTCAAAAGGCAGTAGACCGGATTGTAACCTACGTTGACACTGTAAATGTGCCGGAGGCCGAGGCATGACCACCAAAATTGCCAGTCCTCAAGTTATCTCCTTAATGTATATTATGGCTATCATCTCTGTTCTGCTGTACCTTTGACTTGGCCTGTCAAATTGCTTTAAACATGACACTTATTCTTTCAGGCGGTGGAGGATGCCTTTGTACCTGTGATCAAATTCAAGTTTGACGGCATCGAGGTAAAGGGGGTTTTGGATGTACAAATGGTGTCTATTTCAACACTCTGTGAGATGGGTATACCATCAGAGTGGATTTTCACCAACCCAAATCTTTAACGATGGAGCGAACACATTCATTCAACATTCACATCCAACACATTTACGTTCATATTGATCTAGAACAGAACCCAGGTCAGGCTGTAGATCAACCTCAACACAGTCTTGAAGTTAAGAACAGACCCTGGAAATGAGAGGTTTATGATGCAGCTCGTTTCTCACCATGCGTCAGACCCAAGATTGCGTGTATTTTTTGCATATTTGAACAGAAAGCATAGGTAGCTATAGTACACTATTGGCATAAACATAATTATAACATAATCACTATTTAATCATCACCCAAAATCACAATATCCTGTAGTAGATACAGACTATAAGTAGTATTGTACTTCAACATTTTAGAATTCACAAACCTTCAATAGGAGTACTGATCTAGGATCACGTTTGGCCTCTCCCCCCCCCCCCCCCCCTTTTTTTAAAGTCCTACTGAATTAGCGGGTGGTCCCACCTGATCCTAGATCTGTACTTCTACTGAATTTGAGCCCAGTGTAGTTAAAGTGTACCTGCTCTGTCTTGTTGCTGGGCAGATTGACCTGCTGTTTGCGCGGCTGGCTCTGCAGTCCATCCCAGATAACCTGGATCTGAGAGGAGACTCCCACCTGAGGAACCTGGACATCCGCTGTATCCGCAGTCTCAATGGTACTAATGCTCTCTTCCTGTGGTGCTAATGCTCTCTTCCTGTGGTGCTAATGCTCTCTTCCTGTGGTGCTAATGCTCTCTTCCTGTGGCGCTAATGCTCTCTTCCTGTGGCGCTAATGCTCTCTTCCTGTGGCGCTAATGCTCTCTTCCTATGGCGCTAATGCTCTCTTCCTGTGGCGCTAATGCTCTCTTCCTGTGGCGCTAATGCTCTCTTCCTGTGGCGCTAATGCTCTCTTCCTGTGGCGCTAATGCTCTCTTCCTGTGGCGCTAATGCTCTCTTCCTGTGGCGCTAATGCTCTCTTCCTGTGGCGCTAATGCTCTCTTCCTGTGGCGCTAATGCTCTCTTCCTGTGGCGCTAATGCTCTCTTCCTGTGGCGCTAATGCTCTCTTCCTGTGGCGCTAATGCTCTCTTCCTGTGGCGCTAATGCTCTCTTCCTGTGGCGCTAATGCTCTCTTCCTGTGGCGCTAATGCTCTCTTCCTGTGGCGCTAATGCTCTCTTCCTGTGGCGCTAATGCTCTCTTCCTGTGGCGCTAATGCTCTCTTCCTGTGGCGCTAATGCTCTCTTCCTGTGGCGCTAATGCTCTCTTCCTGTGGCGCTAATGCTCTCTTCCTGTGGCGCTAATGCTCTCTTCCTGTGGCGCTAATGCTCTCTCTTCCTGTGGCGCTAATGCTCTCTCTTCCTGTGGCGCTAATGCTCTCTCTTCCTGTGGCGCTAATGCTCTCTCTTCCTGTGGCGCTAATGCTCTCTTCCTGTGGCGCTAATGCTCTCTTCCTGTGGCGCTAATGCTCTCTTCCTGTGGCGCTAATGCTCTCTTCCTGTGGCGCTAATGCTCTCTTCCTGTGGCGCTAATGCTCTCTTCCTGTGGCGCTAATGCTCTCTTCCTGTGGCGCTAATGCTCTCTTCCTGTGGCGCTAATGCTCTCTTCCTGTGGCGCTAATGCTCTCTTCCTGTGGCGCTAATGCTCTCTTCCTGTGGCGCTAATGCTCTCTTCCTGTGGCGCTAATGCTCTCTTCCTGTGGCGCTAATGCTCTCTTCCTGTGGCGCTAATGCTCTCTTCCTGTGGCGCTAATGCTCTCTCTTCCTGTGGCGCTAATGCTCTCTCTTCCTGTGGCGCTAATGCTCTCTCTTCCTGTGGCGCTAATGCTCTCTCTTCCTGTGGCGCTAATGCTCTCTCTTCCTGTGGCGCTAATGCTCTCTCTTCCTGTGGCGCTAATGCTCTCTCTTCCTGTGGCGCTAGCGCTCTCTCTTCCTGTGGCGCTAGCGCTCTCTCTTCCTGTGGCGCTAATGCGCTCTCTCTTCCTGTGGCGCTAATGCGCTCTCTCTTCCTGTGGCGCTAATGCGCTCTCTCTTCCTGTGGCGCTAATGCGCTCTCTCTTCCTGTGGCGCTAATGCGCTCTCTCTTCCTGTGGCGCTAGTAGTAATAATACATTACATTTAGCTGATGCTTTTATCCAAAGCAACTTATGCAAGCATGCGTTTTACACAGGAATTGTACCCACAACCCTTGGTGTTCAAGCACTATTCTCTCTGTACAGGACTAGTACATAGGGTTCAAAACAGAAATGCTATTGCAACCTCTTTGCAATAAGAAATTGAGACTAAAAGCGCAAGAGAAGTTTTGTTTTAATACAAATGATGCCATCAGCTGAGTACATACATTTAGAAAGTTCACAAAAGATCTCGTAGTCTTCCCTCCTTGTAGGTGTCACCTCCACAGCTATACATTTTGTAATTCCAATGAGTTTCCCTCCTTTCTCCTGTGGAGTGTCCATGGTCCTCTCTTTCTTTAGCCAGATAGTCAGAATCACACCCGGTTTGTCTTCATTGTCCTGGGTCTGACCCTGCTCTCTGATCATAGGTGATTTCCTCTTATCTGATTAGGTCAACCTTTCAAAATTAGCATACACACAGTTTCATGTCCTGAACTCCATTAATACTCACAGTAATCATTCACTAAACAGGAGACAAACTACAGTTTATCTTCAAACATGTTACATTTTAATGGAATCCATCAACAGTAATATACTGAACAACAACAGTTAAGAGGATATGAATACTTTCTGAAGGCACTGTACGTAGGAATATTACATGGTACTACTTAGAATATAGTACTGTAATACATGGTACTACTTAATACTAGGACATAGTAATACATGGTACTACACAGAACCTCGTATTAGCACATGGTACTACATAGAACCAAGTACTAGTACGTGGTACTACATATAACCTAGTACATGGTACCACATTGAACCTAGTATGTAGTAATACTTGGTACTACATATCTTACTACGTACTAGGTTCTATGGTACCACATACATGGTACCCATACCTGTAGCCAGGTTAAACTCTGTTATAGTATAACACCATACCTGTAGTCAGGTTAAACTCTGTTACCCAACTACAGCACCAGCTTTGGAATGACATCAGTGTGGAACTAACATCCCTCCCTTTACTCTTGTTGTGAGCAATTAGACTTGTCTGAGACTAGCGATTTCTTCTCTCTCCTCCTCCTCCAGGCTGCAGAGTGACAGATGAGATCCTGTACTTGGTACCAAACAAGGAGAACTTCAGACTAACCCTGAGGGCCATCAAGCTGTGGGCCAAACGTGAGTCAGCACCTAGAATAGAATGTCATATATTTGTCATTTTATATTTACCATTTTAATAATTTAGGATATTGAGGTCATTTAATATCTACCATTTAATATTATAGGCTGTAATGTATGATATTTAGCAAGACGATTTTATCCAAAGTGACTTAAAGTAATGGGTTCATACATTTTCCGTACGGGTGGTCCTGAGAATGGAACACACTACCCTAGCATTGCAAGCACATACCACCCTGCATCCAACTGCTGGCTTGCATCTGAAGCTAAGCAGGGTCCGTCTGGATGGGAGACCAGAAGCTGCTGGATGTGGTGTCGGAGAGCCAATAGGGGGAACTCTTGCCTCTGGTCTAAGAAGATCCCAGGGCAGTGAAGGGGACGTTTCCCTGTGTAGGGTGCCATCTTTCGGGATGGGACGTGAAATGGGTGTCCTGACTCTCTGTGGTCACTAAAACTCACATGGCACTTATTGTACGAGTAGGGGTGTTGACCCCGGGGGTCATGGCTAAATTCCCATGGCCACCTAATAATCCACCTCATTCCTAATTGGCATGTATCACTCCTCACCTCTCCGCTGATAGCTGATGTGTGGTGAGCGTGTATCACTGGGGTGGATGCTACACATTGGTGGTGGATGAGGCGAGTTTCCCCCTTACTGTGTAAACAGCTGTGACTACATGGGCTGATAGAAAGTCACTATATAAATCTATTATAACCAGCTGAGTTACAGAGGACCTCTCTATACATCTATTATAACCAGCTGAGTTACAGAGGACCTCTCTATACATCTATTATAACCAGCTGGGTTACAGAGGACCTCTCTATACATCTATTATAACGAGCTGAGTTACAGAGGACCACTCTATACATCTATTATAACCAGCTGGGTTACAGAGGACCCATCTATACATCTATTATAACCACCATTGCAGACAGTTGACCTTGTAACTGTACCTAACCGGATACAGCACTCTGCTGTAGGGCACTGTGTGACCTGGGACGTGCTGTAGGGCACTGTGTGATGTGCTGTAGGGCACTGTGTGACCTGGGACGTGCTGTAGGGCACTGTGTGACGTGCTGTGTGACGTGCTGTGGGGCGCTGTGTGTCGTGCTGCGGGGCACTGTGTGACGTGCTGTGGGGCACTGTGTGACGTGCTGTGGGGCACTGTGTGACGTGCTGTGGGGCGCTGTGTGACGCGCTGTGGGGCGCTGTGTGACGCGCTGTGTGACGCGCTGTGGGGCGCTGTGTGACGCGCTGTGGGGGGCGCTGTGGGACGCGCTGTGGGGCGCTGTGTGACGCGCTGTGTGACGCGCTGTGGGGGGCTGTGTGACGCGCTGTGGGGCGCTGTGTGACGCGCTGTGGGGCGCTGTGTGACGCGCTGTGGGACGTGCTGTAGGGCACTGTGTGATGTGTTCATTAAGGCACACGTAACATTTCTAGATATATTTTAAGACTGGGGAAACTAAATGTAGCTTTTTTTCTTGTACTTCCCCTTTTCTGGCTGGTCTTTTCTTGGCTGGTCTTTTCTTGGCTGGTCTTTTCTGGCTGGTCTTTTCTGTTTTGAACCTACTGAATATGACTCATTTTGTTAACACATTTTAATGCACACGTGAATGTTAGTTGCTTTGCAATAAAGCATCTGGTAAATGGCATATATGATTACCCCTGTCCCCCCCCACCCCCTCCCTTCCCTGTCCCCCAGGCCGGGGGATCTACTCCAACATGTTGGGCTTCCTGGGTGGAGTCTCCTGGGCCATGCTGGTAGCCAGGACCTGCCAGCTCTACCCCAACGCTGTGGCCGCCACTCTCGTACACAAGTTCTTCCTCGTCTTCTCCAAATGGTACACAAGGAGCCCCATTACCCTCAATTTACATTCCACATCCAGGACTCACAAAGCATCTCAGAGCAGGAGAACTCATCTAGGATTGTGCCTTTTTTTAAATCACAATGTATAAGGGAGACCTGACTCTAGATCAGCACTAATCTGAGGCACTGTGTGTATGGGCTCTGATTGGTTTAAATGGGTGGTGATGATATGGGCCCCTGATTGGTTTAAATGGGTGGTGATGATGTGGGCTCTGATTGGTTTAAATGGGTGATGATGATGTGGGCTCTGATTGGTTTAAATGGGTGATGATGATGTGGGCTCTGATTAGTTTAAATGGGTGATGATGATGTGGGCTCTGATTGGTTTAAATGGGTGATGATGATATGGGTAGCCTGTGTAGTCGATGACCCGCTATGATAAAGAAACATTGTTGCTTTGAAATCTCCATTGTTTTTGAAAGGCTATCAATTCACTCAATCTGTTCTGTAGGGAATGGCCAAATCCTGTGCTTTTGAAACAGCCCGAAGACAGCAATCTGAATCTGCCTGTTTGGGATCCACGAGTAGGTGTCTGCTGTTGAGTTTGTGTGTGTGTGTTTGAGATACACAAATTGATAAAATGCTTATTTTGAAGATGCTGTGTCTGTGGGAGATGAAGCTGCTCTTGCGCTGTATCAACTCTCCTCTCCACCCGTCTCCAGGTGAATCCGTCAGACCGGTACCACCTGATGCCCATCATCACGCCAGCCTACCCCCAGCAGAACTCTACCTACAACGTCTCCTCTTCCACACGCACCATCATGAGCGAGGAGTTCAAATACGGTGGGTACCTAACTCCTGATCTAGGATCAGCCCCCCCCCACCACCATCCCTCTGTCCATAATATTGTGTTCATTATGAGCTAAAAGGCACAACTGATCCTGGTTCAGGCCACCAATACATAAATATGTAGGCAGATGTGACTGCGAGTCGCTTTGGATAAATGTGTCGGCTAAATGGCCCAAAAAATAAATCAATATTTCTCTCTATATGCAGCAGGATTCATCTCAATGCTTTCTTTTACATCCTATTATTGCACCGTGCAGTGAGGAAGGCTTTGTGCTAATTCTGTATAGTGGTCCTGTATGATAGAACATGGTGGTGTTCATTCTAAATGTCTCATCTGGGAAACCTAGAAGTAGAATCTTGTGTAATTGTGTCAGATGTTTGATTATGTTCTGGGGGTGTCTGTATGAGAGGAGACCCTAACCAGCCTAGAGAATTCTCCCTCCTCCCCTAAACAGAGACTCTCTCAGGAAAGCAATGGCCAAATGTTCCTTCCACTTCTGAAATCCAGAAGATGTGAAGTCCTGATTTGTCTAAATGATCAGTGAGGGGGGGGGGTCTGTGCAACCGGAAGGAAGTTCCTCGTTAATCGTTGCATCCCACATTCTGTTGACGGATGCTATGACACCATCCTATGTTACATGCGTCTGTCCACAGGAGATGACTAAATGTGTTCCACCAACAGGTCTCAGTGTCACAGATGACATCCTTCAGGGGAAAACCGACTGGTCCAAACTGTTCCAGCCACCCAACTTTTTCCTGAAGTACAAGTACGTATTTATATATATATTTTTAATGTTTAGAACTGTAATTGGTTGTGAATGTTGAAATAGTAGGTGTTTATTTGCAGCCAATGTGCTTTTGTCTTTAACAGGCATTATATTGTTCTGACTGCCAGTGCTTCCACAGAAGAAAACCAATTAGAATGGTAAGTGTTTTGTTTTACATGGGAATGTGGTGCTCCTAAGGTCCTACAAAATATCTGTTTGTTTTACCCCCGGGCATTTTACCCCCGGGCATTTTACCCCGGCCATTTTACCCCAGGCATTTTACCCCCGGCCATTTTACCCCCGGGCAAACGAGTCAAACGGGTAAAAGCAACACTTTTCTATTATATTGACGAGATGGTCGAGTGTCTGCTCTGACAATGGAAATACTTGTCCTCAAAAATGACGGCCAATAACACACTGATAACACACACGGCCAATAACACACTGATAACACACACGGCCAATAACACACTGATAACACACACGGCCAATAACACACTGATAAAACACACGGCCAATAACACACTGATAACACACACGGCCAATAACACACACGGCCAATAACACACTGATAACACACGCGGCCAATAACACACTGATAACACACACGGCCAATAACACACTGATAACACACGCGGCCAATAACACACATGGCCAATAACACACTGATAACACACACGGCCAATAACACACTGATAACACACGCGGCCAATAACACACATGGCCAATAACACACATGGCCAATAACACACATGGCCAATAACACACATGGCCAATAACACACACGGCCAATAACACACACGGCCAATAACACACACGGCCAATAACACACACGGCCAATAACACACACGGCCAATAACACACTGATAACACACACGGCCAATAACACACTGATAACACACACGGCCAATAACACACTGATAACACACACAGCCAATAACACACTGATAACACACACGGCCAATAACACACTGATAACACACACGGCCAATAACACACTGATAACACACACGGCCAATAACACACTGATAACACACACGGCCAATAACACACTGATAACACACACGGCCAATAACACACTGATAACACACACGGCCAATAACACACTGATAACACACACGGCCAATAACACACTGATAACACACACGGCCAATAACACACTGATAACACACACGGCCAATAACACACTGATAACACACACGGCCAATAACACACACGGCCAATAACACACACGGCCAATAACACACACGGCCAATAACACACACGGCCAATAACACACACGGCCAATAACACACACGGCCAATAACACACACGGCCAATAACACACACGGCCAATAACACACTGATAAAACACACGGCCAATAACACACTGATAAAACACACGGCCAATAACACACACGGCCAATAACACACTGATAACACACACGGCCAATAACACACTGATAACACACACGGCCAATAACACACTGATAACACACACGGCCAATATCACACTGATAACACACACGGCCAATAACACACTGATAACACACACGGCCAATAACACACACGGCCAATAACACACTGATAACACACGCGGCCAATAACACACTGATAACACACACGGCCAATAACACACACGGCCAATAACACACTGATAACACACGCGGCCAATAACACACTGATAACACACACGGCCAATAACACACTGATAACACACACGGCCAATATCACACTGATAACACACACGGCCAATAACACACACGGCCAATAACACACTGATAACACACGCGGCCAATAACACACTGATAACACACGCGGCCAATAACACACTGATAACACACACGGCCAATAACACACTGATAACACACACGGCCAATAACACACTGATAACACACACGGCCAATAACACACTTATTTATTTATTTCACCTTTATTTAACCAGGTAGGCTAGTTGAGAACACCTTTATTTAACCAGGTAGGCTAGTTGAGAACACCTTTATTTAACCAGGTAGGCTAGTTGAGAACACATTTATTTAACCAGGTAGGCTAGTTGAGAACACATTTATTTAACCAGGTAGGCTAGTTGAGAACACGTTCTCATTTACAACTGCGACCTGGCCAAGATAAAGCATAGCAGTGTGAACAGACAACAACAGAGTTACACATGGAATAAACAATTAACAAGTCAATAACACAGTAGGAAAAAAAGAGTCTATATACATTGTGTGCAAAAGGCATGAGGAGGTAGGCGAATAATTACAATTTTGCAGGACCTGAATGAAATAGTTTGTTTTTTTGTTTCCAGTGTTTGTTTTTTGCCAGGCATAATGTGACCCATGTCGTCCAAAAACATTATACTTTTGACTCACCTGTCCATAGAACATTCTTCCTAGAGTCTTGATGATCATCCAGGTGCTTCCAGGTGTTTTTTTTTTTGCCCAACTTGAGTCAACTTGCTGGATGAGATGGGTTCTATAATGTCTGGCGAAAACCAAACCCTGCATTCCACAGTAAGGGCCTCATACCAACGATCAAGCATTGTGGTGGTAGTGTGATGGTTTGAGCATACGTTGCTGCCTCAGGACCTGGACGACTTGCTTTAATAAAAGGAACCATGAATTCTGCTCTGTATCAGAGAATTCTACAGGAGAATATCAGTCCGTCTGTGAGCTGGAGGCCAATATCAGTCCGTCTCTGAGCTGGAGGCCAATATCAGTCCGTCTGTGAGCTGGAGGCCAATATCAGTCCGTCTGTGAGCAGGAGGCCAATATCAGTCCGTCTGTGAGCTGGAGGCCAATATCAGTCCGTCTGTGAGCTGGAGGCCAATATCAGTCCGTCTGTGAGCTGGAGGCCAATATCAGTCCGTCTGTGAGCTGGAGGCCAATATCAGGCCGTCTGTGAGCTGGAGGCCAATATCAGTCCGTCTCTGAGCTGGAGGCCAATATCAGTCCGTCTCTGAGCTGGAGGCCAATATCAGTCCGTCTCTGAGCTGGAGGCCAATATCAGTCCGTCTCTGAGCTGGAGGCCAATATCAGTCCGTCTCTGAGCTGGAGGCCAATATCAGTCCGTCTGTGAGCTGGAGGCCAATATCAGTCCGTCTGTGAGCTGGAGGCCAATATCAGTCCGTCTGTGAGCTGGAGGCCAATATCAGTCCGTCTGTGAGCTGGAGGCCAATATCAGTCCGTCTGTGAGCTGGAGCACATCTGGTTTGTGCAATGATCTAAAACACACAATCAAGACTACATGAAAAGGGCTAAAAAAAAGCATCAAATTTGAGGTTTTGAAAAGTCCAGATCTAATCCCAATTGAGATGTTGTGGCAGGACTTGAAACGAGCAGTTCAGGCTTGAAAACCCACAAATGTTGCTGAGTTAAACCAGTTCTGCATGGAAGAGTTGGCCAAAATTCCTCCACAGCGACGTGAGATACTGATCAACAACTACAGGAAACATGTGGTTGCTGTCATTGCAGCTAAAGGAGGCACAACCAGTTAGTGTACTTTTTCACACCGGTGATTTGCACTGCACAATTTTGTTATTTATTAAATAAGTATATTTATTAAATAAGTATTTTGGGGGGGTTATTTGTGAACTCAGGTTCCCTTTATAAATAAATTTATATAATATTAGGTTTTGATTGAAGATCTTATAACATTCAGTATCACAAATATACAAAAATAGAGGGAATCAGAAAGGGAGCAAATGCCTTTTTCACGCCACTATGTATTTGCACCCCTGTGTCAATACGTTAGAATCACCTCTGGTTGCTATTTACAGCTGTGAGTCTTTCTGGGTAAGTCTCGAAGAGCTTTGCATTTTCAGAAACCTAAACAGTGCTTTGTACAATATTCCAAGTTCTCGTCGTGACTGGATAAATGGAATGCTCAAAGGCGTCCATTTTAAAAGGTGGCCCAAATCTAAAGATATGTCTCTGACCACAGTAATGTTATCAACCTCCTGTCTGTTCCTCTCCCTCTAGGATTGGTCTGGTGGAGTCTAAGATCCGTGTCCTGGTGGGGAACCTGGAGAGGAATGAGTACATCACCCTGGCACACGTCAACCCCACATCCTTCCCCGGGAACAAGGAGAGCTGTAGCGAGTGAGTCTTTAGGCTCCACACCTCCACGGGGCGGCAGGGTAGCCTAGTGGTTAGAGCGTTGGACTAGTAACCGGAAGGTTGCGAGTTCAAACCCCCGAGCTGACAAGGTACAAATCTGTCGTTCTGCCCCTGAACAGGCAGTTAACCCACTGTTCCCAGGCCGTCATTGAAAATAAGAATTTGTTCTTAACTGACTTGCCTGGTAGAATAAAGGTAAAATAAAAAAAAATAAAAATAAAAAAACCTTTTGAACTTTGAAGGCACCAGAAATATTGGGGTTGTGTTCATTAGGGCACAAGACGGAAACCTTTTTTAAAAACCTTTTTGCACTGAGCGAGTTTATATTGCATGGCCTTGTGCCCTGCGTAGGTGGATATTTCACTTAATGGAATACTTTGAGGTTTTGGCACTGAGGCCCTTTATCTACTGACGCAGAGTCAGATGAACTCGTGAATATCATTTTGTGTGCAGTTTGAAGGACGTTGCTAATTAGCGCTAGCGCAATTGCTAACTAGAATTAGCACAATGACTGGAAGGCTATGGGGATCTGCTTCGTTACGCTAACGCTAGTTAGCATTTTTACATATACATTTTTAGTAATTTAGCGAACACTCTTATCCATAGCGACTTAGTTATTGGATCGATCTTAAGGTAGCTAGGTGAGACAACCACATCTTAGTCATAGTAATTACGTTTTCCCTCAAAGTAGCAACAAGCTAGTCGGAGAAGAGAAGTGCTAGTGCAAAGCAGTCAAGGGTGTTTGTTTTTTAGTGAGACACCCCACAGGGCGAACTGACCCAAGCTTCCACCAGGGAGCACATGGAGACGATTTGGATCTTGTCTGTCTTGAATGATCAGATTGAAGCATTTTTAAATGTCAGACAAATATACCCAGCTGATGGTGGTGGGTCTTCCAACAGGAACCAGTTTATCTCCTTGTACCCAGCTGATATTTGTGTCTTCCAAAAGGAACGAGTTTGTCTCCATGTGGTTCATTGGGATCATCTTCAAGAAAGTGGAGAACGCTGAGAGCGTCAACATCGACCTGACCTACGACATCCAGTCCTTCACAGATACAGGTAATACCACACACACGCTCGCACGGTTAGTTCACCCAAATTACCAAAGGACCTATTGGTTTCCTTCAGCTGTAACAGACTGCTGACAACAGTCCATGCTTTGGTTTAGTTTCCCCGGCACAGTTACCACATGCTCACGTTTTAGCATTTGTGGCACAAATCCCAGTCAAGTCATGGGGCTGATATTAGCATTTTTGGCGCGTCATGTTCAAATCATCTATAAGTGATTTTCGTTGAGCTTCACAGTCAATTCTAAATACTTTTGGATGATTTGAATATGAAAAATGCGAATAGCGGTCCCATGACTTGAATGGGATTTGTGCCACAAATGCTAAAACGTTAGCATGTGGTAACCGTGCCAGGGAAACTGCTGTCAAATTGTGTCCGTAGAACTGCTTCTATGCTAAGGAAACTAATGTGTAATTTAATCATTTGAGTCAACTATCCCTTTTACATCAGTCTATGCTGGTAGAGAAAGCTCTAAATGACCCCATGACCCCTTTCTGCAGTTTACAGGCAGGCCAACAACATCAACATGCTGAAGGATGGGATGAAGATCGAAGCGACACACGTGAAGAAGAAGCAGCTCCACCAGTACCTTCCTGTTGAGCTGGTGCAGAGGAAGAAGAGGGTAGGATGGATGCTCTCTTCAGGCAGAGGCTCTAGGCTCCATTCATTTTTCTGCCATTCCTTGTCTCCTTCTCAACCCTATTTCAAGGGCCCTCCCCTCGGCCCTTGTTCTCAATGCGTTTTGAAAAGGGGGCCAGGAGAGAGGATATTGAGGGGAGCTACATTGAGAAAAGCCTGTGTGTAGTTTAGACAAATATTTATTTTAAGAAATGCATTTGAATAAAACACCATTGTGATTGGCTTTGTATTTAAGTTCTCTCTCCTTGTCCCTCTGGCTTCCCCCTCTCTCCACACCCATCTTTCCCCACTGCCCTCCCTACAGAGCATAGTGGAGCTGAACCGGAACTCCAACGGCGGGAGTTCCAAGCGGTCCTCTCTCGACGGCAGTCAGCTGGACAGTTCCAGAGACACTGACTCCGGGACTCCCTTCAGCTCTCCCACCTCCGTCTGCAAGCCGTCCAGGCCGGCCGCCTCAGACACAGACGACAGGTGGGTACTCCTCACGTAGAACGGTGGGAGAACCAGGGAGACTTGTATAATTAAGCGATAAGGCACGAGGGGGTGTGGTATATGGCCAATATACCACAGCTAATGGCTGTTCTTACGCACGACACAACGTGGAGTGCCTGGATACAGCCCTTAACCGTGGTATATTGACCATATACCACAAACCCCGAGGTGCCTTATTGCTATTATAAACTGGTTACCAATGTAATTGGAGCAGTAAAGACATGTTTTTGTGATACCCGTGGTATACGGTCGGATATACCACAGCTGTCAGCCAATCAGCATTCAGGACTCGAGCCACCCATGTTTATAATATGTTCAAGGCTACAGCAGAAGATCGGTCACATGTAGTTTATGCTTGTACCTCATCACTACTGAACATAATGGTACCGTTTGACACTAGAAGTTTTAGGATTTTGTTTCCTGAAAAATGTATTATTCCCAGATACATTTTCTTTCCACAATTGAGAAAAGAAATGAAATGTGTATTTTTATTATTTGATGTTCCTTGTTTCAGGTCTTCATAACATGTTTAACTTAATAGTGCAATTATGAATATAACAATATTCCTCTTGTTCTGTCCCGTACCCCCCCCCCCCAAGCTGCCAGCCAATCATCTTGTTGTTCTGTCCCGTGCAGTTTGACCCCCCCCCCAAGCTGCCAGCCAATCATCTTGTTGTTCTGTCCCGTACCCCCCCCCCCAAGCTGCCAGCCAATCATCTTGTTGTTCTGTCCCGTACCCCCCCCCCCCCCCAAGCTGCCAGCCAATCATCTTGTTGTTCTGTCCCGTACCCCCCCCCCCCCCAAGCTGCCAGCCAATCATCTTGTTGTTCTGTCCCGTGCAGTTTGACCCCCCCCCCAAGCTGCCAGCCAATCATCTTGTTGTTCTGTCCCGTGCAGTTTGACCCCCCCCCCAAGCTGCCAGCCAATCATCTTGTTGTTCTGTCCCGTACCCCCCCCCCCCCCAAGCTGCCAGCCAATCATCTTGTTGTTCTGTCCCGTACCCCCCCCCCCCCCCAAGCTGCCAGCCAATCATCTTGTTGTTCTGTCCCGTGCAGTTTGACACCCCCCAAGCTGCCAGCCAATCATCTTGTTGTTCTGTCCCGTGCAGTTTGACCCCCCCAAGCTGCCAGCCAATCATCTTGTTGTTCTGTCCCGTGCAGTTTGACACCCCCCAAGCTGCCAGCCAATCATCTTGTTGTTCTGTCCCGTGCAGTTTGACCCCCCCAAGCTGCCAGCCAATCATCTTGTTGTTCTGTCCCGTGCAGTTTGACCCCCCCAAGCTGCCAGCCAATCATCTTGTTGTTCTGTCCCGTGCAGTTTGACACCCCCCAAGCTGCCAGCCAATCATCTTGTTGTTCTGTCCCGTGCAGTTTGACACCCCCCAAGCTGCCAGCCAATCATCTTGTTGTTCTGTCCCGTGCAGTTTGACCCCCCCAAGCTGCCAGCCAATCATCTTGTTGTTCTGTCCCGTGCAGTTTGACCCCCCCCCCAAGCTGCCAGCCAATCATCTTGTTGTTCTGTCCCGTGCAGTTTGACACCCCCCAAGCTGCCAGCCAATCATCTTGTTGTTCTGTCCCGTGCAGTTTGACCCCCCCAAGCTGCCAGCCAATCATCTTGTTGTTCTGTCCCGTGCAGTTTGACCCCCCCCCCAAGCTGCCAGCCAATCATCTTGTTGTTCTGTCCCGTGCAGTTTGACACGCCAATCATCTTGTTGTTCTGTCCCGTGCAGTTTGACACCCCCCAAGCTGCCAGCCTCTCTGTTTGTGGAGAGCAGCTCCTCGGTGCCAGACGTCTCGCCACCCAGGACCGATCCTGAGAAGGGGTTGTCCATCCCCGTCATTGGATCAAGTGAGTGTCCAGCGTTCGTCTCTCCTCTCAGATATACGTGGTCTACATACTAGTGTTGTTGATAGTCACGGCTGTGAAAAATGACACTAAAGAAGTGTTGAAATGTGGTTGATTGGCTTATTAACCTGTCTCCCTCTCAATCATTCTCTCCCCCCCCCCCCCCCCTCATTTCTCTCTCTCCTTTCTGTCTTGCTCTCTTTCTCCCTTGCCTTCTCTTTCTCCTTTCCTCCTCTCTCCCTCTAGAGTCCAAGCCCTCTGCCCCAACGGGCCCAGTCGGTAGCACCATTCCTACGGTAGTGGGTAGGAGCGTGGTCTCTCTCGGCACTACAGAGCAGCACCAGAACGGATCCAAGAGACTCCACTCCCCTACGCTGGAGGATCAGTCCAAGAGGCTGAAAGACAGCGCAGAGCCGGTGAGTTGAATTTGTATTGTAAAATGAATTCCCCCGACTCCCCAGAACACCGGTTACATCTAGATTACTCAACAGAACCTCTACATGGAAACCTATTGCAGGCTTGCTAGAGCTCCCGTAGAAAACAATGACTCCTGTCAGTTTGAACAGAAACAATGTGCACCGGTCATGGTGCACACACACACTCTTATCGTCTCTGTCCTTTGTGTACAGCTGGCTGATGTGTTGACCTTCAAGGAGCCGTTCCCTCCATCTGGCGACGGCAGGGAGCAAGGGGACGGAGTCCAAGTGGTGAGAACCCCTGTTTTACCCCTCCCCGTTAACGGGATTCAAGAAATACACACGACAGCCCCACACAATACCCAATTTTAAAAAAAGACAAAATGTCCTTTGTTGGTGTGAATGCCACTTTGTGATTTTGACACAGAACACAACTTGAATGTTCAATCACTCATTGGGTTTTTCACCCCCCAGGTGAGTCCTCCAGCAGGCAGCACCATTCCTACAGTAGTAGGCAGGAGTGTTGTACCCTGCCTGGGCTCCTCTAGAGATACATCCGGCCCGACAGAGCAGAGCCAGAACGGAGCCACCGCTGCAGCCAAGAGACCTCACTCCCCCACACAGGACGGACCCCCCAAGAGGATACGAGACCCTGCAGATCTGGTGAGGGGGAGTGGTCCCTGGATGGATATGTCACATCCAGACTAAATCCTGCCAAATGCTTCGTAGACTAACAGTGAAATGCTTTCTTATGCCTTATTTTCCAACCATGCAGAGATAAAGATCAAATATAGTGACATGAGGAATAAATACAAAGTGGATAACAATGAGTAAAAATAACATATATACAGGAAGTAGCAGGTAATAAAAGGGCTATATACAGGAAGTAGCGGGTAATAAAAGGGCTATATACAGGAAGTAGTGGGTAATAACAGGGCTATATACAGGAAGTAGCGGGTAATAGCAGGGCTATATACAGGAAGTAGCGGGTAATAGCAGGGCTATATACAGGAAGTAGCGGGTAATAACAGGGCTATATACAGGAAGTAGCGGGTGATAACAGGGCTATATACAGGAAGTGGCGGGTAATAACAGGGCTATATACAGGAAGTGGCTATGTACGTATAGGAAGAGGTAAAGTGACTAGGCAACAGGATAGATAATAGACCGTAGCCGAGTCCAGGTTCTCTCGTGCATGGCTCAGTGTTGCTTGCCTTGGAAGCGAGCATACGGCATTTAGCTGCTCTGGTAGGCTCACGTTGCTGGGCAGCTTGCGGCTGGCTTTCCCTTAGTAATTCGTGATAGTTTGCCAGCCCTGCCACATCCGCCGAGCGTCAGAGCCAGCGTAGTGGGATTCAATCTTAGTCCTGTATTGCCGCTTTGCCTGTTTAATGGCTTGTCGGAGGTCATAACGCGATTTCCTGTAAGCTGCCGTATTAGTGTCCCACTCATTGAAAGCGGCAGCTCTAGTCTTCCGTGTGGATGTTGCCTGTAATCCACTGTTTCTGGTTGGGATATGTACGTACGGTCACTGTGGGGGCACTTATTAATCACCCTTTTCTCTATTGTCTCACTGGAGCTGTATAAATATGCAGATTTTTTTTGAGGGAAAATGTTTTTGCACGGGTTAATGAGGTCATGATGTTGTCAGTCTCTCACTTTCTCTCCCTCTCTCTCCAGCTGGTGTCCGGTGATGACTCTGCATTCAAGGAGCCGTTCCCTTTGTCTAGCGACGGCCAGGAGCAAGGGGACGGAGTGAACGTCGTGAGTACTCTCCTTTCAACCCACTGCACCCCGAACACCAACTGAACTCTAGAAATACACACCTCACATTATTCAGAGATTTTATGTCAGTCGATTATTGCATTTCATAATTTTGTTTTGTTTCTCTTAACAGGAAAGTCTTGGAGGGGTAAAGGCTATGCCTATTCCAACTATCGACACATCAAGAACACAGGTACTTTACTGATTTTTATTAGCTAGAATGCATGAAAGCAGTCTTCAAATGAATAGTTGATTTTGACATCTTATAATATGCGTGTCTGTGTTCATGCATGTGTCTGCTTCTGTGTCTGTCTCGTGTGTGTGTGTGTGTCCATTCTCCAGAGACTTCCCAGTATGGAGCTGCCAGACGTGACCTCTCCCCTCCCCAGCAGTAACCACCAGCGGGTGGTTAAGAACTCCATCAGACTAGCCCTCAACAGGCACAGGTAACCCCAGGTAACGCCCCCCCCCCCCCCCCCCCCCCCCCCCCCCCAAACCCCTTCCTTCACGAGGCCAGGACCTACAACACTGACTAGCTCCAGACCTGAGAGATCCAAAATCAAGACTACTGTGGTAAAACCTAGTGAGGAAGCCGATTTTTAACTCTCCCGCTCACCCCACCCTGTCACTGGACGATGTGCAAACGACAGTCCCTTGTTCCCCCCCCCCCCCCCCCAAAAAAAATGTCATCTCTGTTTCTATGGTCCCCTTCCCAGTTGAGCCTGAAGCAGAAATTAAAATGCTGATTTAAGATTGGGTTGGAGAAGAGTTGGATTTATTTATTTATTTTTTGTAAATTTCCCCCCCCTCTTCCTTTACTGTGTGTAGTTTTTAAATGGCCTTAACGTGTCGATGCTTGCTACTACACCTGTCTGTACCATCCTACTGTTTTGACAAATGGGAAAGTTCTACAGTAGGTGTAGTTTATTGTACATAGCTCGTCTTTAAAAAAAAAATTAAAAAAAGAATCACAGACGTTTAGTCTTTCCATACAGCTGTTATAGTTTTATGATCTAAAATGAAGAAAAAAAAATGTTTAAAAAATGTATTGCCCCCCCCCCCACTGTTTGTCAACCACATTACAACGTGACCTTGATAGCCAATCTCAGCCTTCCCACCCAGTAGACTCAGCAACTTGGGTTGTGTTCATTTGGGCCCAACATATGAAAATGTTTTGCAACAGAAACCTAAAATGAGCATTCCTTTTTGGATAAGTTCAGATGGTACCTCCCTTTTTTCTTCCTGTATATTCCCCCCTCTAGGTTAACAGGACCTCCTGTGTATATTCCCCCCTCTAGGTTAACAGGACCTCCTGTGTATATCCCTTCCTCTAGGTTAACAGGACCTCCTGTGTATATCCCTTCCTCTTGGTTAACAGGACCTCCTGTGTATATCCCTTCCTCTTGGTTAGCAGGACCTCCTGTGTATATCCCTTCCTCTAGGTTAGCAGGACCTCCTGTGTATATCCCTTCCTCTTGGTTAGCAGGACCTCCTGTGTATATCCCTTCCTCTTGGTTAGCAGGACCTCCTGTGTATATCCCTTCCTCTAGGTTAACAGGACCTCCTGTGTATATCCCTTCCTCTTGGTTAGCAGGACCTCCTGTGTATATCCCTTCCTCTAGGTTAGCAGGACCTCCTGTGTGTATCCCTTCCTCTTGGTTAGCAGGACCTCCTGTGTATATCCCCCCCCCCCGCCCCCTCTAGGTTGGTTAACAGGACCTCCTGTGTATATCCCTCCCTCTTGGTTAGCAGGACCTCCTGTATATTCCCCCCTCTAGGTTAACAGGACCTCCTGTGTATATCCCTCCCTCTTGGTTAGCAGGACCTCCTGTATATTCCCCCCTCTAGGTTAGCAGGACCTCCTGTGTATATCCCCCCCCCGCCCCCTCTAGGTTGGTTAACAGGACCTCCTGTGTATATCCCTCCCTCTTGGTTAGCAGGACCTCCTGTATATTCCCCCCTCTAGGTTAACAGGACCTCCTGTGTATATCCCTTCCCACTAGGTTAACAGGACCTCCTGTGTATATCCCTTCCTCTAGGTTAACAGGACCTCCTGTGTATATCCCTTCCTCTAGGTTAACAGGACCTCCTGTGTATATCCCCCCCCCGCCCCCTCTAGGTTGGTTAACAGGACCTCCTGTGTATATCCCTTCCCACTAGGTTAACAGGACCTCCTGTGTGTATCCCTTCCTCTAGGTTAACAGGACCTCCTGTGTATATCCCTTCCTCTAGGTTAACAGGACCTCCTGTGTATATCCCCCCCCCGCCCCCTCTAGGTTGGTTAACAGGACCTCCTGTGTATATCCCTTCCCACTAGGTTAACAGGACCTCCTGTGTATATCCCTTCCTCTTGGTTAACAGGACCTCCTGTATATTCCCCCCTCTAGGTTAACAGGACCTCCTGTGTATATCCCTTCCCACTTGGTTAGCAGGACCTCCTGTGTATATCCCTCCCTCTTGGTTAGCAGGACCTCCTGTGTATATCCCTCCCTCTTGGTTAGCAGGACCTCCTGTGTATGCCCCCCCCCCCCCCTCTAGGTTGGTTAAAAGGACCTCCTGTGTACATCCTCCCTCTTCGTTAAAGGGCCTCCTGTATGTTCTCTCTCAAGCTTTGACACCCACTAGAATAGAGAACCAACTCTCCTGGAGATCTACTGGGTATTGTAGGCTTTTGCTCCAGCCCTGCACTAGATTCACACAACTGATACAGCCAACCAGGGTCCTGAGGGGCAGATCATTAGTAGAATCAGGTGTTTTTATAGTAGGGTTGGAACACAACCCTGCGTGCGGTAGGCTACTGTTCCCCAGGCAGCTCTAGAACCCAGGGAATGTACTGAACATGAGGGACTGGACGGTTGTGTTGCGCTAGCAGGGTCATGGTTGTGAAGTGGTTCACCGCTGGATTTGTGTTACGGAAAGGGTTTCAAGCTTTTGCTGGTGTGTGTGTGTGAGGATGTTGGTGTACATGAGTTAGTGTGTGTGTGTTGTAATTCCCTCAGTGTGGGGTGTTGATCCTCTGCACCTCCCGTGGAGGTTCTTAAACATGGCGTCTCCTGGGGTCATCCTGGGCTGAGTCCCAAAAAGCACCCTATTCTATATATAGTGTACTACTTTTGACCAGAGCCATAAATGGCCCTGGTCAATAGAAGTGCCCTCTGTAGGGAATAGGGTGCAATTTCAGATGCGGTCTGGTCGAGGAGTTGACCTCTCAAATCAAATTTCAGGACTCATACTCACAAAATGTCTGAGTACGAGTGCTGATCTAGGATCAGGTCCCCCTTGTCTATATAATGTTGTTCGTTTTAAGCAATCGGCCACGAGCGGGTGTGGTATACGGCCAATATTCCGCGTCTATGGGCTGTTCTTATGCGCAACGAGGAGTGCCTGGATACGGCCCTTAGCCGTGGTATATTGTCCATATTCCACAAACCCCCGAGGTGCTTTATTGCAATTATAAACTGATTATCAACGTAATTACACTAGTAAAAAATAAATGTTTTTGTTATACCCGTGGTATATGGTCCGATATACCATGGATGTCAGCCAATCAGCATTCAGGGCTTGAACCACACAGCTTATCTGATTTTTAAATGTCAAAACCGACTGTAGATCAGCTGTGGTGCTCTGAGGCCCTTTTGAGTACAAGCCCTGCTCTCTGTTAAACAGTGATCTCTCTCTCTCCATTCTACCCTGGTTCGGTGTACAGAAAGCATCTGCTTGCATCCCAAATGGCACCCTATTCCCTACATGGGGCTCTGGTCAAGAGTAGTGCACTAAATAGGGAAATAGGGTGTTATTTGGGACTCACCCTATGTATTATAACAGGTGTATTCTCTTCATATCTTTTTGTTTTCTTATTGCTTTGTGTGTATTTGTACGGTTTTGTATCATCTGCTCTAACAGCTGAAGCCTCTCAATGACTTTTACACCACTCGGTTTTCCAACAGCTTTCTCTGTGCTTTTTGAGAAACAATTAAACAGGTCATTTATCCGTTGTTTTTTTTTGTAGGGCAACAAGTTGTATTGGAAAAAGGTATTTTTGTATGTATTGTCTATCACCTTTAAACGAGACCATTAAATCCATAAAACCCCTAGCTCTCCTTTTGTCTTGTTTTGTCATCTCATTGACTGCGTTCCCAGTAGACTCTAGAGAATCATTGTATCACCTAAACTGTTGTGAAATATCTTTCCAATAACCTAAAACTTTGTATTTTCAGCTTTTTGAAGCTCAAAGTAAAATGCACAGAACGGATCTACCGCTTACCAGATTGTCTTTTAAATGGGAATGACAGGTCTATAACTCACATTTCTATCTGAAACTGAAATGATTCACAGCTACATAATGGACCTACGTTTATTATCATACAGGCTTCTAATAAGAATCAATGAATTAGGCACCACTAACATCACCCTCTAACGACACGCTTAAGGCTTTCGGTGGGGTCCAGCCGCACGGAATGTTGCAATGAACTGGACTGGACTGGTTTTAGATGAATGGAACTGGACTGGACTGGTTTTAGATGAATGGAACTAGACTGGACTGGTTTTAGATGAATGGAACTGGACTGGTTTTAGATGAATGGAACTGGACTGGACTGGTTTTAGATGAATGGAACTGGACTGGACTGGTTTTAGATGAATGGAACTGGACTGGACTGGTTTTAGATGAATGGAACTGGACTGGTTTTAGATGAATGGAACTGGACTGGACTGGTTTTAGATGAATGGCACTGGACTGGTTTTAGATGAATGGAACTGGACTGGACTGGTTTTAGATGAATGGAACTAGACTGGACTGGTTTTAGATGAATGGAACTAGACTGGACTGGTTTTAGATGAATGGAACTAGACTGGACTGGTTTTAGATGAATGGAACTGGACTGGACTGGTTTTAGATGAATGGAACTGGACTGGACTGGTTTTAGATGAATGGCACTAGACTGGACTGGTTTTAGATGAATTAGACTGGACTGGTTTTAGATGAATGGAACTGGACTGGACTGGTTTTAGATGAATGGCACTAGACTGGACTGGTTTTAGATGAATGGAACTGGACTGGTTTTAGATGAATGGCACTGGACTGGTTTTAGATTAATGGAACTGGACTGGTTTTAGATTAATGGCACTGGACTGGTTTTAGATTAATGGAACTGGACTGGACTGGTTTTAGATGAATGGAACTGGACTGGTTTTAGATGAATGGAACTGGACTGGTTTTAGATGAATGGAACTGGACTGGTTTTAGATGAATGGAACTGAACTGGACTGGTTTTTGATGAATGGAACTGGACTGGTTTTAGATGAATGGAACTAGACTGGACTGGTTTTAGATGAATGGAACTAGACTGGACTGGTTTTAGATGAATGGAACTGGACTGGACTGGTTTTAGATGAATGGAACTAGACTGGACTGGTTTTAGATGAATGGAACTAGACTGGACTGGTTTTAGATGAATGGAACTGGACTGGACTGGTTTTAGATGAATGGAACTGGACTGGACTGGTTTTAGATGAATGGAACTGGACTGGACTGGTTTTAGATGAATGGAACTGGACTGGACTGGTTTTAGATATATGTTGTAATGGAACTGGACTGGTTTTTTGGATTAATTGTACAGCATATCAACATGACATCAGATGTTGATCCCTTCAGTGTTTATTTATTAGTATGGAAAGCAAATCAGATCCTGTAGCACAGTTAAAGATACTGTGGTCAGGATGCCAATGTCGTTTCAACATCTTATCTACAGTGGATCTAAAACTGCAGACAAAACATCCTGAACCATTTATAATTGAATACGTTTGTGTGTGAGACTACCTGGTTGGCACCGTTGATGCAGGCAGTGCCTGGTGAAGTCTCTGTACCCTGGATCTTATGTCTAGTACTGGTACCACTAAAGCCAAAGAGTTTGTTTCATCGAAAACCAATGTCATTAAGACAAGGAGTTACTTAGAAATGCTTAATGGCAATAATGCCTGAAACAATTGGCAATGTAAGGTGCCATGGCCTGTAGGCTAAGGTGGTGGGATCATCCACTGTAAGGTGCCATGGCCTGTAGGCTAAGGTGGTGGGATCATCCACTGTAAGGTGCCATGGCCTGTAGGCTAAGGTGGTGGGATCATCCACTGTAAGGTGCCATGGCCTGTAGGCTAAGGTGGTGGGATCATCCACTGTAAGGTGCCATGGCCTGTAGGCTAAGGTGGTGGGATCATCCACTGTAAGGTGCCATGGCCTGTAGGCTAAGGTGGTGGGATCATCCACTGTAAGGTGCCATGGCCTGTAGGCTAAGGTGGTGGGATCATCCACTGTACATCTGGTCTGCTACATACAGATGTGGCCAAAAGTTTTGAGAATGACACAAATATTAATATCCACAAAGTTTGCTGCTTCAGTGTCTTTAGATATTTTCGTCAGATGTTACTATGGAATACTGAAGTATAATTACAAGCATTTCATAAGGGTCAAAGGCTTTTATTGACAATTACATGAAGTTGATGCAAAGGGTCAATATTTGCAGTGTTGACCCTTCTTTTTCAAGACTTCTGCAATTCGGCCCTGGCATGCTGTCAATTAACTTCTGGGCCACATCCTGACTGATGGCAGCCCATTCTTGCACAATCAATGCTTGGAGTTTGTCAGAATTTGTAGGTTTTTGTTTGTCCACCCGCCTCTTGAGGATTGACCACAAGTTCTCAATGGGATTAAGGTCGGGGGAGTTTCCTGGCCATGGACCCAAAATATTGATGTTTTGTTCCCCGAGCCAGTTAGTTACCACTTTTGCCTTATGGCAAGCTGCTCCATCATGCTGGAAAAGGCATTGTTCGTCACCAAACTGTTCCTGGATGGTTGGGAGAAGTTGCTCTCGGGATGTGTTGGTACCATTCTTTATTCATGGCTGTGTTCTTAGGCAAAATTGTGAGTGAGCCAACTCCCTTGGCTGAGAAGCAACCCCACACATGAATGGTCTCAGGTTGCTTTACTGTTGGCATGACACAGGACTGATGGTAGCGCTCACCTTGTCTTCTCCGGACAAGCTGTTTTCCAGATGCCCCAAACAATCGAAAAGGGGATTCATCAGAGAAAATGACTCCCCCAGTCCTCAGCAGTCCAATCCCTGTACCTTTAGCAGAATATCAGTCTGTCCCTGATGTTTTTCACTAATGCTGCCAAACATACCCTCGTAAAACTGACCATCCTACAGATCCTCGACTTCGGTGATGTCATCTATAAAATACCCTCCAACACTCTACTCAACAGACGATGCAGTCTATCACAGTGCCAATCCGTTTTGTCACCAAAGCCCCATACACTACCCACCACTGCGACCTATATGCCCTCGTTGGTTGGCCCTCGCTTCATACTCGTCGCCAAACCCACTGGCTACAGGTTATCTACAAGCCCTTTCTGCTAGGTAAAGCCCCGCCTTATCTCAGCTCACTGGTCACCATAGCAGCATCCACTCGTAGCACGCGCTCCAGCAGGTATACAGTGCCTTGCGAAAGTATTCGGCCCCCTTGAACTTTGCAACCTTTTGCCACATTTCAGGCTTCAAACATAAAAATACAGTTTTATATTTTTTTTGTGAAGAATCAACAAGTGGGACACAATCATGAAGTGGAACGATATTTCAAACTTTTTTAACAAATCAAAAACTGAAAAATTGGGCGTGCAAAATTATTCAGCCCCTTTACTTTCAGTGCAGCAAACTCTCTCCAGAAGTTCAGTGAGGATCTCTGAATGATCCAATGTTGACCTAAATGACTAATGATGATAAATACAATCCACCTGTGTGTAATCAAGTCTCCGTATAAATGCACCTGCACTGTGATAGTCTCAGAGGTCCGTTAAAAGTGCAGGGAGCATCATGAAGAACAAGGAACACACCAGGCAGGTCCGAGATACTGTTGTGAAGAAGTTTAAAGCCGGATTTGGATGCAAAAAGATTTCCCAAGCTTTAAACATCCCAAGGAGCACTGTGCAAGCGATAATATTGAAATGGAAGGAGTATCAGACCACTGCAAATCTACCAAGACCTGGCCGTCCCTCTAAACTTTCAGCTCATACAAGGAGAAGACTGATCAGAGATGCAGCCAAGAGGCCCATGATCACTCTGGATGAACTGCAGAGATCTACAGCTGAGGTGGGAGACTCTGTCCATAGGACAACAATCAGTCGTATATTGCACAAATCTGGCCTTTATGGAAGAGTGGCAAGAAGAAAGCCATTTCTTAAAGATATCCATAAAAAGTGTTGTTTAAAGTTTGCCACAAGTAACCTGGGAGACACACCAAACATGTGGAAGAAGGTGCTCTGGTCAGATTAAACCAAAATTGAACTTTTTGGCAACAATGCAAAACGTTATGTTTGGCGTAAAAGCAACACAGCTGAACACCCCATCCCCACAAACATGGTGGTGGCAGCATCATGGTTTGGGCCGGCTTTTCTTCAGCAGGGACAGGGAAGATGGTTAAAATTGATGGGAAGATGGATGGAGCCAAATACAGGACCATTCTGGAAGAAAACCTGATGGAGTCTGCAAAAGACCTGAGACTGGGACGGAGATTTGTCTTCCAACAAGACAATGATCCAAAACATAAAGCAAAATGTACAATGGAATGGTTCAAAAATAAACATTTCCAGGTGTTAGAATGGCCAAGTCAAAGTCCAGACCTGAATCCAATTGCGAATCTGTGGAAAGAACTGAAAACTGCTGTTCACAAATGCTCTCCATCCAACCTCACTGAGCTCGAGCTGTTTTGCAAGGAGGAATGGGAAAAAATTTCAGTCTCTCAATGTGCAAAACTGATAGACATACCCCAAGCGACTTACAGCTGTAATCACAGCAAAAGGTGGCGCTACAAAGTATCAACTTAAGGGGGCTGAATAATTTTGCACACCCAATTTTTCAGTTTTTGATTTGTTAAAAAAGTTTGAAATATCCAATAAATGTCGTTCCACTTCATGATTGTGTCCCACTTGTTGTTGATTCTTCACAAAAAAAATACAGTTTTATATCTTTATGTTTGAAGCCTGAAATGTGGCAAAAGGTCGCAAAGTTCAAGGGGGCCGAATACTTTCGCAAGGCACTGTATCTCACTGGTCACCCCCAAAGCCAATTCCTCCTTTGGTCGTCTTTCCTTCCAGTTCTCTGTTGCCAATGACTGGAACGAACTGCAAAATTCTCTGAAGCTGAAGACTCATATCTCCCTCACTAGCTTTAAGCACCAGCTGTCAGAGCAGCTCACAGATCACTGCACCTGTAAACAGCCCATCTACCTACCTCATCCCCATACAGTATTTATTTATTTATCTTGCTGTTTTGCACCCCAGTATCTCTACTTGCACATTCATCTTCTACACATCTACCCTTCCAGTGTTTAATTGCTATATTGTAATTACTTCGCCACCATGGCCTATTTATTGCCTTAACTCCCTTATCTTACCTCATTTGCACTCACTGTTGTCACAGGCCGGCTCATAGCCTGTGGCAAAAATGAGGGGACACGAACAGGTATCGGCCAATCAAAAAGGTTGTTTATTATAAACCAAACTATGAGGGGACACAAACAACAGGTATCGGCCAATCGAAAAGGTTGTTTATTGTAAACAAAACTATTAACTTTAAACAAAGAAAAAGGAATGAGGTGTGAAAGTATCATAATGTAAGGTGTATGTAAAGTGCAGGGATGTGTGAATCTGTGTGTGTGAATGACTGACTGAAAACTATGCAAAACTACAAAGGCACAAACAAAACAGGATCATACCTGGAGGAGCAGAGAGAGAGAGACGAGTGATTAGTGAAGCCGTTTAAATACCCTGAGCCCAGGTGACTCCAATCACTAACGACCCTCCTCTGCCTGCAGGAGGAACTGCCCCTGCACTGCAGAGGAGGAGCCGTGACACTGTATATAGACTTTTTGTTTTCTTTTGTTCTACTGTATTATTGACTGTTTTGTTTATTCCATGTGTAACTGTGTTGTTGAATGTGTCAAATTGCTATGCTTTATCTTGGCCAGGTCGCAGTTGCAAATGAGAACTTCTTCTCAACTAGCCTACCTGGTTAAAAAAAGTGAAATAAAATGTTAAAAAATAAACATAGTGATCTCCAGCCTTGTCCTCGTCAACACTCACACCTGTGTTAACGAGAGAATCACTGACATGATGTCAGCTGGTCCTTTTGTTGCAGGGCTGAAATGCTGTGGAAATGTTTTTTGGGATTCAGTTCATTTTCATGGCAAAGAAGGACTTTGCAATTAATTGCAATTCATCTGATCACTCTTCATAACATTCTGGAGTATATGCAAATTGCCATCATACAAACTGAGGCAGCAGACATTGAAAATTAATATTTGTGTCATTCTCAAAACTTTTGGCAATGGCTGTACACACAATCACATTAGTGGAAACAGAGGGTGTTCTCAGGGCAGGCCTGGTTGTAGCTAGATCCTAACCCATTTCCTAACCTTAACCTAATTATCCTAACCTGCCACTTTAATTATACTAACCTGTGTAAGTTCTCCTAACCTGCTACAAACAGTCAAAACCGGCATGCCTGCCCTGAGAACAGCGTGGGTTGTGAATAACGCGATACTGCATATGCACCATTCAACCCAGGTACTTCTGCTGCGTTTCACGAACTAGTTGAAATTAGGGAACTCAGAGATTGTGTGTGTGAACACGTTTTAATGCGGTTTACGAAAGTTCAGTAAGTAAGGCTGGTCTGAATGGCTTGTCATTTTCACATTTTTATCTAGTAAGCACAATATAATTCACATCGTTTCCTATCCCGGTGGCATTGCGTGTAATCACATGGTAGTGTTTACAATGTTACCTCATTAGCAGAGCAGGTGTTCAATATGGTAGCTTTTAGTTCACCTTGGAAGCATAGCGTCACATCTCTCCTTCACTGGTAGCAAGCTTGCGGAATGTCACTCGCCTTTTCACTTCAGCCTATGAGCACTTCCTGAATAACCTCACCTTGTGCAATAATCACTCGGTTCTTTCAACCAATGGGCATAAGCCTATGGGAGTATTGATGCCAACTCACCTCTTGTCTCTCACTTGCTGTTTTGTAGCAATAGTCTTCCAACGACCTTCCACCACCAACTAAAGGCCCGTCATCGGATGCATGTTCTCCCAGACGGGGGGGGTGGGGATCGATGCCAGCTGCTCAGCAGTCCTCTGAGACGAGGCCTACCCCAAACTATTAGAGACAATTCCATGTTGCGCTTTGTCTTTGTTGTCATTCAGTAAAGCCTGTACTCCCGGAAGTCCTCACCAGAACAGTAAACCAACCGGAAGTCCTCACCAGAACAGTAAACCAACCGGAAGTCCTCACCTGAACAGTAAACCAACCGGAAGTCCTCACCAGAACAGTAAACCAACCGGAAGTCCTCACCAGAACAGTAAACCAACCGGAAGTCCTCACCAGAACAGTAAACCAACCGGAAGTCCTCACCAGAACAGTAAACCAACCGGAAGACCTCACCTGAACAGTAAACCAACCGGAAGTCCTCACCAGAACAGTAAACCAACCGGAAGTCCTCACCAGAACAGTAAACCAACCGGAAGTCCTCACCAGAACAGTAAACCAACCGGAAGTCCTCACCAGAACAGTAAACCAACCGGAAGACCTCACCTGAACAGTAAACCAACCGGAAGTCCTCACCAGAACAGTAAACCAACCGGAAGTCCTCACCTGAACAGTAAACCAACCGGAAGTCCTCACCAGAACAGTAAACCAACCGGAAGTCCTCACCAGAACAGTAAACCAACCGGAAGTCCTCACCAGAACAGTAAACCAACCGGAAGTCCTCACCAGAACAGTAAACCAACCGGAAGTCCTCACCAGAACAGTAAACCAACCGGAAGTCCTCACCTGAACAGTAAACCAACCGGAAGTCCTCACCAGAACAGTAAACCAACTAAAATTCAGAGAACTGAGACTTTTTCTGGTCCTCACTTCTAAAGACTGTTTTAGGGGTTAGGGAAAATAGGATTTTGAATTGGAATAAATTGTTGGTCCTCAAGTATAGTAAGACATAGCTGTGTGTGTGTAGCTGGTTGGCACAGTGGATGCAGGCAGTCCCTGATGGAGTCTCAGTACACAGGATTTTCTGTCCAGTATTGGTCACATTAAAGCCACAGAGCCTGTTTCATGGAAACCAATTCCACTAAGACAGAGTTACTTAGAAACACAGATATACAGTAGTACCACGGCCTATAGACTAAGGGGTTAAGGCGCTAAGGTGTTGGGATCATCCACTGTACATCTGGTCTGCTACGTACACACATAATCACATTAGTGGAAACGGAGGGTGATTTCAGGACAGGTCTGATTGTAAATTAGATATTTCTGAGTCGCTTCAGGGAGAATTTGAGCATTTTAGCTAATCCTAAACTTTGCCTGACCTTAACCTAATTATCCTTAACCTGCTGTGTAAGATCTCCTAACCTCTCACTTATTGTAGACAAAACCGGCATGCCTGCCCTGAGAACAGCGTGGGTTGTGAATAACGCGATACTCCTACATATGCACCATTCAACCCTGGTATTTCTGCTGCGTTCACGTACGAGTCGGAACTCTGAAAAATCCGTCTTGCTAACTGGTGGAACGTGGCACGTGTATAACTACAACCAGTTGGCAAGTTGGAAATGTCTGAGTTCCGTCTTAACTCGCGAACGTGTCAGAAATCATGTCACAGAGTTTAGCGCCCATAGCCACTTCTAATAGGCTTGCCAGGCTACCACTACAGCTTCTCAGAAAGGGATTCCTTTAATGAAACCCAGAAAAGAAGCTACGTGGTGACAGTCCCATCTGTTACTTTTATTTTTTCTACACTAATGACGCACTCTGTCCTCTGCCTCGCCAGCCCACCAGGAGCGTCTAGTTCTAATCAAGCGTGGAGTGTACGGACAGAGCACTGCCTTCCACATCAAAATCCACAAATAATTAGTTATTTGACCATCTCGGTCTCAGGACTTTAACCCCATTGATAACCTGTTGGTTTGAGTTTAAGAGGACAGGACATAAGTGCAGATTAATGATATAAAAGATCGGGAAAGATTCTGTATGGAGGAATGGTCTAAGATCAGTGGAGGCTGGTGAGAGGAGCTGTAGGAGGACGGGCTCATTGTAATAGCTGGAATGGAATAAAATCAAACGCATGGAACCCACATGTTTGACTCTGGTCCATTTATTCCATTACATTAAGCCCGTCATATAGCTCCTCCCAACAGCCTCCTTTGTTTAAGATTCCTACCAATGTGTCCAATCTCATAAAAAAGGTATTGAAAGTTATTGAAACCGGGGTGCCAATAATAATAACAATAACTATTTTTGGAAGAAATTATACTATATGTTAAATAAAATGTATTTCTCCAAGCAATTGTATTAGTATAAAATAAAATCATTAATTTTTGCTTGCAATATACACTACATGACCAAACATCTCATTCCAAAATCATGGGGATTAATATGGAGTTGGTTCCACATTTGCTGTTGCAACTGTCTCCACTCTTCTGGGAAGGCTTTCCACTAGATGTTGGAACATTGCTGCGGGTGTCACACCCTGACCTTGGTATTCTTTGTTTTCTTTATTATTTTGGTTAGGTCAGGGTGTGACAAGGGTGATGTATATGTTTTTGAATTGTCTAGGGGTTTTTGTATGTTTATGGGGTTTTTACTAGTCTAGGTGTTTTTTTATGTCTATGGTTGCCTAGATTGGTTCTCAATTAGAGACAGCTGTTTATCGTTGTCTCTGATTGGGAACCATATTTAGGCAGCCATATTCCTTGGGTAATTTGTGGGTTATCGTCTATGTCTAGTTGCCTGTGTATGCACTATTATTAGATAGCGTCACGGCTGGGTTGTTGTTTTTGTATAGTTTGTTAAGTGTTCTTTGTCTTCATTAAAAAGTCTTACGCTGCGCCTTGGTCTCCTCCATACGATGAACGTGACAGCGGAGACTTGCTTCCAATCAGCCACAAGAGCATTAGTGAGGGCGGGCACTTGTGTTGGACGATTAGTCGGCGTTCCAATTCATCCCAAAGGTGTTCGATGGGGTTGAGGTCAGGGCTCTGTGCAGGCCAGTCAAGTTCTTCCACACCCATCTCGACAAACCATTTCTGTATGGACCTCCCTTTGTGCACAGGGGCATTGTCATGCTGAAACAGGAAAGGGCCTTCCCCAAACTGTTGCCACAAAGTTGGAAGCACAGAATCGTCTAGAATGTCATTGTATGCTGTAGCGTTAAGATTTCCCTTCACTGGAATTAGGGGCCCGAACCATGAAAAACAGCCCCAGACCATTATTCCTCCTACACCAAACTTTACAGTTGGCATTATGCATTCGGGCAGGTAGCGTTCTCCTGGCACCCGCCAAACCCAGATACGTCTGTCAGACTGCCAGATGCATCACTCCAGAGAATGTGTTTCCACTGCTCCAGAGTCCAATGGCAGTGAGCTTTACACCTCTCCAGACGATGCTTGGCATTGCGCATGGTAATATTAGGCTTGTGTGTGGCTGCTCAACTATAGAAACGTATTTCATGAAGCTCCCGACGAACAGTTATTGTGCTGATGTTGCTTCCAGAGACAGTTTGCAACTCTGTAGTGAGTGTTGCAACCGAGGACAGATGATTTTTACGCGCTACTCGCTGAACCGTTATTGGTCCTAGACGTTTCCACTTCACAATAACAACACAGTTGACCGAGGGAGCTCTAGCAGGTGCAGAAGTTTGACAAACTGACTTGTTGGAAAGGTGGCATCCAATGACGGTGCAACGTTGAATGTCACTGAACTCTTCAGTAAAGCCATTCACCTGCCAATGTTTGTCTATGGAGATTGCATGGCTGTGTGCTTGATTTTTATACACCTGTCAGCAACATGTTTGGCTGAAATAGCCGACTTTTTTTATTGTTATTTTATATTGTCTTTTTTGCAAATCTTTATCAAGGGTGCCAATAATTTTAGACCTGACTGTATGTGCTATCTTAATTTGGTCACTGCACAGCAGGAAATGAAAACTTGTACTTTATTCAACATTTTAAAGAGGCTACCAAAGTTTGTCATTTCTACTTTAAAATATCAGACTTGATTTACCCTAACAACATTTTTAATCAACCCTTACAAAAATATCCATTCATTATAATTCCCATTTCCTGTTGATGCAGGATTATTTTCCTGCTGTGAGAAACTGGTAAAAAGATGACACACCTGAAGGTCTTAGGAGCTACAACGTTGACCTTACCTCCTCCACCTGGGCCACAAGATTAGGGCAGGCACCTGACGGTCTTAGGAGCTACAACGTTGACCTTACCTCCTCCACTTGGGCCACAAGATTAGGGCAGGCAGCCAAGAGAGGGAGGAACTCCACTACTTTGTTACAGAGAATTTCAATACTTATTACATTGCTCACGTATATGCTTGCAGACTTTCGAGGACTTAGCTGGTTGGGAGGACTAGGTGCACTGCTACCAGAACTCCCATCTGCTGTCATTTACAACTTGTCAGATAGAGGAACCACAATGCACGGCTCAGCATTGGAAGAGGATGTGTGTACTGGAAGTTACCTGGATAGAGGTAAGTATATTTACACATGCTGCTACTGATATTATTGCTGTTTATTTTGAGTTGATAGTACTACTACCACTTAGTTACAACTATTTGTTGTTGAAGATCTCATTATTGTTCAAATAAATGTTAATTTCATTGCAGTCTGTTTTTCCAATGGCAAAAGGTATAGGCTACTTCATTTGAATACATCTATTGTCTCTCCTTTAAAAAAATAAATAAATCTAAGACAGATTTAGAAGTTTTGGGGGGGGGGGGGGAGTAACTACAGTATTTTATTAATAGACCTATGTTTCAAGGGTCAAATATTTACTGTTCCATCTTTCAACTGGTCCATTCCATACTTTATTGGTCTTGTTGATAAATGTAGCTAGCTGTACATAATATATGATTTGGTCTTGTTGATAAATGTAGCTAGCTGTACATAATATATGATTTGGTCTTGTTGATAAATGTAGCCAGCTGTACATAATATATGATTTGGTCTTGTTGATAAATGTAGCTAGCTGTACATAATATATGATTTGGTCTTGTTGATAAATGTAGCAATCAATATGATTGTTACCGTAGTAATATGCATTACAACCAATATGATTGTTACCGTAGTAATATGCATTACAACCCATATGATTGTTACCGTAGTAATATGCATTAAAACCAATATGATTGTTACCGTAGTAATATGCATTACAACCAATATGATTGTTACCGTAGTAATATGCATTACAACCAATATGATTGTTACCGTAGTAATATGCATTACAACCCATATGATTGTTACCGTAGTAATATGCATTACAACCCATATGATTTACCGTAGTAATATGCATTACAACCAATATGATTGTTACCGTAGTAATATGCATTACAACCCATATGATTGTTACCGTAGTAATATGCATTAAAACCAATATGATTGTTACCGTAGTAATATGCATTACAACCCATATGTCATTGCATAACCTTTTACTGCAGTGGGCTAAATCAGTGTCACACAGTGATTCTTGGTAGTCTTAAACAAATATACTTTGAAACAAAAGTGTAACGGTTCTCTTGGGGTGAAGTAGAGGCGGACCAAAATGCAGCGTGGTTTCTATTCATGGTTCTTTAATTTGTAAAGACACTATACATGAATAAACTAACAAAAACAATAAACGTGAGAACCTAAAAACAGCCCTATCTGGTGCAAACACAGAGACAGGAACAATCACCCACAAAACCCAACACCAAACAGGCTACTTAAATATGGTTCCCAATCAGAGACAATGACTAACACCTGCCTCTGATTGAGAACCATATCAGGCCAAACATAGAAATAGACAAACTAGACATGTAACATAGAATGCCCGCTCAGATCACACCCCGACCAAACAAAACATAGAAACATACAAAGCAAACTATGGTCAGGATGTGACAACAAGTATAAAACCTCACATGGTTATGGGTTTAAAAAAGGAAGACACCTGCACCGTGTCAGATATATATATAGAGTTTAAATGTATTACATGTTGAGTTTGCATCCCAATATTACATTTTAAATACATCACAGAAGACTGACATATAACAAAACCGTTTGACATAAAAACGCTGGATTTTCGGTGCGTAAAAAATAATAATATGTTGACTAATTATGAAAAAATATGAATAACATTCCACCCTTGAGGCCACTAGATGGCATTTCTGGTCATTCGACTGCAGGAAAGGGCTACGACACAATATTAACAAGAGGCTTGTGCAAGTGGTGCACTTTCACAACAGAACCGTTCTGCAAAACCCCGTGTTCATGAGATCAACGTGTCTAACTTTCCCTGTTTTGCAGACTGACAGGAAGTCCAAGGACAGACAGATCTGCATCCCCTATCAAAGTGCTCTTTGACAACTTACTGCTTTTCTTGGACACATTTGTCAATGGATACCTTGGGAATGATGGACGATGGCTGCCTGTCACCAGACAATGACATGGTGACGGGAGGAGGGTCTAGCGGAGGAGGCCGGCTCCGCAGCGCAGACCTGATCCTGGGCTTCAGTAAGGACCAGTATCTCCTGCTCACTCCCGTAGGGTCCGAACGGACCCATGAAGTGGACACTGAGGGCCTGGAGGACCACCAGGGGAAGCAGGGCCAGTCAGACGCCTACAGATACCTGGCCAGCCTGGAGGACAGCACCCAGCACTCTGCCTTTCACGGTCAGTACCTTGGTTGTTTTTGATTTATAGGTTAATTCATTGATTGACTAGGTGATGTTGTTTATTACATGAAGACAAGGTAAAGGGCGGCAGGTAGCCTAGTGGTTAGAGAGTTGGGCCAGTAACCAGCAGGTAGCCTAGTGGTTAGAGAGTTGGGCCAGTAACCAGCAGGTAGCCTAGTGGTTAGAGTGTTGGGCCAGTAACCAGCAGGTAGCCTAGTGGTTAGAGTGTTGGACCAGTAACCAGCAGGTAGCATAGTGGTTAGAGTGTTGGGCCAGTAACCAGCAGGTAGCCTAGTGGTTAGAGTGTTGGGCCAGTAACCAGCAGGTAGCCTAGTGGTTAGAGTGTTGGGCCAGTAACCAGCAGGTAGCCTAGTGGTTAGAGAGTTGGGCCAGTAACCAGCAGGTAGCCTAGTGGTTAGAGAGTTGGGCCAGTAACCAGCAGGTAGCCTAGTGGTTAGAGTGTTGGGCCAGTAACCAGCAGGTAGCCTAGTGGTTAGAGCGTTGGGCCAGTAACCAGCAGGTGGCCTAGTGGTTAGAGAGTTGGGCCAGTAACCAGCAGGTAGCCTAGTGGTTAGAGTGTTGGGCCAGTAACCAGCAGGTAGCCTAGTGGTTAGAGTGTTGGGCCAGTAACCAGCAGGTAGCCTAGTGGTTAGAGAGTTGGGCCAGTAACCAGCAGGTAGCCTAGTGGTTAGAGTGTTGGGCCAGTAACCAGCAGGTAGCCTAGTGGTTAGAGTGTTGGGCCAGTAACCAGCAGGTAGCCTAGTGGTTAGAGAGTTGGGCCAGTAACCGAAAGGTTGCTAGATCGAATCCCCGAGTTGACAAGGTAAAAATCTATCTTTCTGCCCCCGAACAAGGCAGTTAACCCACTGTTCCTAGGCCGTCATTGTAAATAAGAATTTGTTCTTAATTAACTGACTTGCCTAGTTAAATAAAATAAATAAATAAATATAAGTAACACTTCCTATGAATACCCTCTTATGAGACATGCATAATGCATTATAATGGACAACATAGGCACTAATAACTGCTCATAAACATCTATAACATGTACAGCAACAACATCAGTGAAATAGCAGTTCATATCCAAGACTTTCACTTCTCCACAGTAAAATGAGTAGTCACAATGTTTACTTAGATTACCTCATCCAGGAGGAAAGGCAGGGACAGTTGAAAGCCTACGGTGCTAACCTCATCCAGGAGGAAAGGCAGGGACAGTTGAAAGCATACGGCACTGACCTCATCCAGGAGGAAAGGCAGGGACAGTTGAAAGCATACGGTGTTAACCTCATCCAGGAGGAAAGGCAGGGACAGTTGAAAGCAAACGGTATTAACCTCATCCAGGAGGAAAGGCAGGGACAGTTGAAAGCATACGGTGTTAACCTCATCCAGGAGGAAAGGCAGGGACAGTTGAAAGCACACTGTGCTAACCTCATCCAGGAGGAAAGGCAGGGACAGTTGAAAGCATACGGCACTGACCTCATCCAGGAGGAAAGGCAGGGACAGTTGAAAGCATACGGTGCTAACCTCATCCAGGAGGAAAGGCAGGGACAGTTGAAAGCACACGGCACTGACCTCATCCAGGAGGAAAGGCAGGGACAGTTGAAAGCAAACGGTGTTAACCTCATCCAGGAGGAAAGGCAGGGACAGTTGAAAGCATACGGTGTTAACCTCATCCAGGAGGAAAGGCAGGGACAGTTGAAAGCATACGGTGTTAACCTCATCCAGGAGGAAAGGCAGGGACAGTTGAAAGCACACTGTGCTAACCTCATCCAGGAGGAAAGGCAGGGACAGTTGAAAGCATACGGTGTTAACCTCATCCAGGAGGAAAGGCAGGGACAGTTGAAAGCATACGGTGTTAACCTCATCCAGGAGGAAAGGCAGGGACAGTTGAAAGCATACGGTGTTAACCTCATCCAGGAGGAAAGGCAGGGACAGTTGAAAGCATACGGTGTTAACCTCATCCAGGAGGAAAGGCAGGGACAGTTGAAAGCATACGGTGCTGACCTCATCCAGGAGGAAAGGTAGGGACAGTTGAAAGCATACGGTGCTAACCTCATCCAGGAGGAAAGGCAGGGACAGTTGAAAGCAAACGGTGTTAACCTCATCCAGGAGGAAAGGCAGGGACAGTTGAAAGCATACGGTGTTGACCTCATCCAGGAGGAAAGGCAGGGACAGTTGAAAGCATACGGTGTTAACCTCATCCAGGAGGAAAGGCAGGGACAGTTGAAAGCATACGGTGTTAACCTCATCCAGGAGGAAAGGCAGGGACAGTTGAAAGCATACGGTGTTAACCTCATCCAGGAGGAAAGGCGGGGACAGTTGAAAGCATACGGTGTTAACCTCATCCAGGAGGAAAGGCAGGGACAGTTGAAAGCATACGGTGCTAACCTCATCCAGGAGGAAAGGCAGGGACAGTTGAAAGCATACGGTGTTGACCTCATCCAGGAGGAAAGGCAGGGACAGTTGAAAGCATACAGTGTTAACCTCATCCAGGAGGAAAGGCAGGGACAGTTGAAAGCATACGGCACTGACCTCATCCAGGAGGAAAGGCAGGGACAGTTGAAAGCATACGGTGTTAACCTCATCCAGGAGGAAAGGCAGGGACAGTTGAAAGCATACGGCACTGACCTCATCCAGGAGGAAAGGCAGGGACAGTTGAAAGCATACGGCACTGACCTCATCCAGGAGGAAAGGCAGGGACAGTTGAAAGCATACGGCACTGACCTCATCCAGGAGGAAAGGCAGGGACAGTTGAAAGCACACTGTGCTAACCTCATCCAGGAGGAGAGGCAGGGACAGTTGAAAGCATACGGTGTTGACCTCATCCAGGAGGAAAGGCAGGGACAGTTGAAAGCATACGGTGTTAACCTCATCCAGGAGGAAAGGCAGGGACAGTTGAAAGCATACGGTGTTGACCTCATCCAGGAGGAAAGGCAGGGACAGTTGAAAGCATACGGTGTTAACCTCATCCAGGAGGAAAGGCAGGGACAGTTGAAAGCATACGGTGTTAACCTCATCCAGGAGGAAAGGCAGGGACAGTTGAAAGCATACGGCACTGACCTCATCCAGGAGGAAAGGCAGGGACAGTTGAAAGCATACGGCACTGACCTCATCCAGGAGGAAAGGCAGGGACAGTTGAAAGCATACGGCACTGACCTCATCCAGGAGGAAAGGCAGGGACAGTTGAAAGCATACGGTGCTAACCTCATCCAGGAGGAAAGGCAGGGACAGTTGAAAGCACACGGTGCTAACCTCATCCAGGAGGAAAGGCAGGGACAGTTGAAAGCACACGGTGTTGACCTCATCCAGGAGGAAAGGCAGGGACAGTTGAAAGCATACGGTGTTGACCTCATCCAGGAGGAAAGGCAGGGACAGTTGAAAGCATACGGTGTTAACCTCATCCAGGAGGAAAGGCAGGGACAGTTGAAAGCATACGGTGTTAACCTCATCCAGGAGGAAAGGCAGGGACAGTTGAAAGCATACGGTGTTAACCTCATCCAGGAGGAAAGGCAGGGACAGTTGAAAGCATACGGTGCTAACCTCATCCAGGAGGAAAGGCAGGGACAGTTGAAAGCATACGGTGCTAACCTCATCCAGGAGGAAAGGCAGGGACAGTTGAAAGGCAACTTTGTTCATTTTAAAAAGTGACGTTGTGTCGTGTAAAGGTGAATTTTCCTTGGATCAGACGGCCTTCATAAATGGACATTTTGGGCATACTTTGACGGATTTAATCGGGAAAAAGACCCAATTGTGATGTTTATGGGACATATAGGAGTGCCAACAAAGAAGCTCGTCAAAGGTAATGAATGTTTTATATTTTATTTCTGCGTTTTGTGTAGCGCCGGCTACCGCAAAATCTTTTGTTTAGGTCTCGTTCAGGTATTTTGGGGGGTGCATGCTATCAGATAATAGCTTCTCATGCTTTCACCGAAAAGCATTTTACAAATCTGACATGTTGGCTAGATTCACAACGAGTGTAGCTTTAATTGAGTACCTTGCATGTGTGTTTTAATGAAAGTTTGAGTTTTATCGAGTACTACGAGTGGCGCTCTGAAATTTCCGCTGATTTGGTTCCTGTGCAGGAACCAAAAATTTGCATCATCCGTAACAGGTTTTAACACAACCAGATCTAGGACCAGGCTTGGATAAGAAATGGCAGGTTGGATATCGACTGACTGACTAAGTAGGCCTGGCTGGGCTGAATAAGGGACTGGTGTACCAAGTATTTTGTTTATTAGAACATAACATTATATCCTTCTATTACTGTAACATTACAGCATAGTGACTTAAGGAGACCACTTTTCCTGCCTCACATGTTTGTTACCAAGTCAACGATCTGATGATAATCTTGAGCCTCAATTGATTTGGATTAATAAATTAACAATTAGATTAGATCTACCATCCATCAGCCATGTGTAGTGGGGCTTCAACCTCACCTTGTTTTCTACCATCAGCCATGTGTAGTGGGGCTTCAACCTCACCCTGTTTTCTACCATCAGCCATGTGTAGTGGGGCTTCAACCTCAGCCTGTTTTCTACCATCAGCCATGTGTAGTGGGGCTTCAACCTCACCCTGTTTTCTACCATCAGCCATGTGTAGTGGGGCTTCAACCTCACCCTGTTTTCTACCATCAGCCATGTGTAGTGGGGCTTCAACCTCACCCTGTTTTCTACCATCCGTCAGCCATGTGTAGAGGGGCTTCAACCTCACCCTGTTTTCTTAGAAAAGATGATCTGGTGTGGGGCGGTGCAGAGGACAAGTACAGTCTTGGTGTAGATTAGAGCTGTCTATTCCCACATGAGGACACTCAGGTTTAACAGGTGGCATCTGTCCCCATGGGACTATGAGATCACCCGTAGAGAGAGCTGCATATTAGGTCGCCTTTTGGTAAGTAGAGCTGGCACTGCCGAAGGAGCCGAGTGCAAGAAGACAGATACCTAAACACACACGTCTCTCCTGTTCGACTGTCTCCTCTTCAGAGTCGGGCCTTTTCCCCAGGGACGAGTGTGACGGGGACCTGGGAGATCTCCAGAAGGGGGTGGGCAGCGGGGAAAAGTCCCCTGAGCCTCCAAAGGAGGACCGCCCTAAGAAGAAGCATCGGCGTAACCGCACCACCTTCACCACCTTCCAGCTCCATGAGTTGGAGAAGGCCTTTGAGAAGTCCCACTACCCTGACGTCTACAGCCGGGAGCTCCTGGCCATGAAGGTCTACCTCCTTGAGGTCCGTGTCCAGGTATACAACCTCCACCTATCTAATACTACTACTACTACTGCTATACACTATTAATACTGTATAGAGTATCTACCTATCTAATACTACTACTACTATACACTATTAATACTGTATAGTCTCCACCTATCTAATACTACTACTACTACTATACACTAATAATACTGTATTGAGTATCTACCTATCTAATACTACTACTACTACTATACACTATTAATACTGTATAGTCTCCACCTATCTAATACTACTACTACTACTATACACTAATAATACTGTATTGAGTATCTACCTATCTAATACTACTACTACTACTATACACTATTAATACTGTATAGTCTCCACCTATCTAATACTACTATACACTAATAATACTGTATAGTCTCTACCTATCTATTACTACTACTACTACTATACACTAATAATACTGTATAGTCTCTACCTATCTAATACTACTACTACTATACACTAATAATACTGTATAGTCTCTACCTATCTAATACTACTACTACTATACACTAATAATACTGTATAGTCTCTACCTATCTAATACTACTACTACTATACACTAATAATACTGTATAGTCTCTACCTATCTAATACTACTACTACTATACACTAATAATACTGTATAGTCTCTACCTATCTAATACTACTACTACTACTATACACTATTAATACTGTATAGTCTCTACCTATCTAACACCACTACTACTATACACTATTAATACTGTATAGTCTCTACCTATCTAATACTACTACTACTATACACTATTAATACTGTATAGTCTCTACCTATCTAATACTACTACTACTATACACTATTAATACTGTATAGTCTCTACCTATCTAATACTACTATACGCTATTAATACTGTATAGTCTCTACCTATCTAATACTACTACTACTATACACTAATAATACTGTATTGAGTATCTACCTATCTAATACTACTACTACTACTACTACTATACACTATTAATACTGTATTGAGTATCTACCTATCTAATACTACTACTACTACTACTACTACTACTACTACTATACACTATTACTACTGTATAGTCTCTACCTATCTAATACTACTACTACTATACACTATTAACACTATTAATACTGTATTGAGTATCTACCTATCTACACACTAATAATACTGTATAGTCTCTACCTATCTAATACTATTACTACTACTATACACTAATAATACTGTATAGGTAGAGACTATCTGATACTACTATCACTATACACTAATAATACTGTATTGAGTCTCTACCTATCTGAAACTACTATTACTATACACTAATAATACTGTATTGAGTATTTACCTATCTGATACTACTATTACTATCACTATACACTAATAATACTGTCTTGAGTCTCTACCTATCTAATACTACTGTCACTATACACTAACAATACTGTCCAGGTATGGAGCCCTTGGCTGTTAACTATTACTAGACTAGGATTACTACTGGCCCTTCTACCACTACTACCACCACCACCCCCATTACTACAAGTACCACCACCACTACGACTAGTACTACCACCACCACTACTACAACTATTACCACCACCACCACCACTACTATTACTACTAATATTACCACCACCACTACTACAACTATTACCACCACCACCACCACTACTATTACTACTAATATTACCACCACCACTACTACAACTATTACCACCACCATCACCACTACTATTACTACTAATATTACCACCACCACTACTACTACTATTACTACTAATATTACCACCACCACTACTACTACTTCTACTACTACTACAACTACTACTATTACCACCACTTCTACTACTACTATTACTACTAATATTACCACCACCACCACCACTACTACTACTACTACTACTACTACTATTACCACCACCATTACTATTACCACCACTTCTACTACTACTACTATTACCACTACTACTACTACTATTACCACCACTTCTACTACTATTACCACCACCACCCCCATTACTACAAGTACCACCACCACTACGACTAGTACTACCACCACCACTACTACAACTATTACCACCACCACCACCACTACTATTACTACTAATATTACCACCACCACTACTACAACTATTACCACCACCATCACCACTACTATTACTACTAATATTACCACCACCACTACTACAACTATTACCACCACCATCACCACTACTATTACTACTAATATTACCACCACCACTACTACTACTATTACTACTAATATTACCACCACCACTACTACTACTTCTACTACTACTACAACTACTACTATTACCACCACTTCTACTACTACTATTACTACTAATATTACCACCACCACCACCACTACTACTACTACTACTACTACTACTATTACCACCACCATTACTATTACCACCACTTCTACTACTACTACTATTACCACTACTACTACTACTATTACCACCACTTCTACTACTATTACCACCACTACTACTATTACCACCACCACCACCACTACTACTATTACCACCACTACAACTACTACTATTACCACCACTACTACTACTACTATTACCACCACTACAACTACTACTATTACCACCACTACTACTACTACTACTATTACCACCACTTCTACTACTACTACTACTATTACCACCACTTCTACTACTACTACTACTATTACCACCACTTCTACTACTACTATTACCACCACTTCTACTACTACTATTACCACCACTTCTACTACTACTATTACCACCACTTCTACTACTACTACTACTATTACCACCACTTCTACTACTACTACTACTACTACTATTACCACCACTTCTACTACTACTATTACCACCACTTCTACTACTATTATTACCACTACTACTACTACTATTATTACCACTACTACTACTACTACTATTACCACCACTTCTACTACTACTATTACCACTACTACTACTACTACTATTATTACCACTACTACTACTATTATTACCACTACTACTACTACTACTACTATTACCACCACTTCTACTACTACTACTACTACTACTATTACCACCACTTCTACTACTACTACTATTACCACCACTTCTACTACTACTACTATTACCACCACTTCTACTACTACTACTACTACTATTACCACCACTTCTACTACTACTATTACCACCACTTCTACTACTACTATTACCAACACTTCTACTACTACTACTACTACTACTACTACTACTACTATTACCACCACTTCTACCACTACTATTACCACCACTTCTACTACTACTACTACTACTACTACTACTATTACCACCACTTCTACTACTATTACCACCACTTCTACTACCACTACTATTACCACCACTTCTACTACTTCTACTACTACTATTACCACCACTTCTACTACTACTATTACCACCACTTCTACTACTACTACTACTACTATTACCACCACTTCTACTACTACTATTACCACCACTTCTACTACTACTACTACTACTACTATTACCACCACTTCTACTACTACTACTACTACTACTACTATTACCACCACTTCTACTACGACTACTACTACTACTACTACTATTACCACCACTTCTACTACTACTACTATTACCACCACTTCTACTACTACTATTACCACCACTTCTACTACTACTACTACTATTACCACCACTTCTACTACTACTACTACTACTACTACTACTACTACTACTATTACCACCACTTCTACCACTACTATTACCACCACTTCTACTACTACTACTACTACTACTACTACTACTATTACCACCACTTATACTACTATTACCACCACTTCTACTACCACTACTATTACCACCACTTCTACTACTACTACTACTACTACTATTACCACCACTTCTACTACTGCTATTACCACCACTTCTACTACTACTATTACCACCACTTCTACTACTACTACTACTACTACTACTACTACTACTACTATTACCACCACTTCTACCACTACTATTACCACCACTTCTACTACTACTACTACTACTACTACTACTATTACCACCACTTCTACTACTACTACTACTACTACTACTACTACTACTACTACTACTATTATTACCACCACTTCTACTACTATTACCACCACTTCTACTACTACTACTACTATTACCACCACTTCTACTACTACTACTACTATTACCACTACTACTACTACTATTACCACCACTTCTACTACTATTACCACCACTTCTACTACTACTACTATTACCACCACTTCTACTACTACTATTACCACCACTTATACTACTATTATTACCACTACTACTACTACTACTACTACTATTACCACCACTTCTACTACTACTACTACTACCACTATTACCACCACTTCTACTACTACTATTACCACCACTTCTACTACTACTACTACTATTACCACCACTTCTACTACTACTACTACTACTACTACTACTATTACCACCACTTCTACCACTACTATTACCACCACTTCTACTACTACTACAACTACTACTACTATTACCACCACTTCTACTACTATTACCACCACTTCTACTACTACTACTACTACTACTATTACCACCACTTCTACTACTACTACTATTACCACCACTTCTACTACTACTACTACTGCTACTACTACTATTACTATTACCACCACTTCTACTACTACTACTATTACCACCACTTCTACTACTACTACTATTACCACCCCCACCACTACTATGACTACTACTACTATTACCACCCCCACCACTACTATTACCACCACTACTACTAATACCACCACTACTACTATTACCAGCAATGCTGCTACTACTACTACTACTACTACTACTACTACTACTACTACTACTACTACTACTACTACTACTACTACTACTACTAGTAGTAGTAGTAGTAGTAGTAGTAGTAGTGGGCACCAGTAGCTTACCACAGGTTAAATAAATTACACAGAATTACACAGCCTCTTACACAGCCTCTAACTAAATTACACACCCTCTAACTAAATTACACACCCTCTAACTGAATTACACACCCTCTAACTGAATTACACAGCCTCTAACTAAAGTACACAGCCTCTAACTAAATTACAAAGCCTCTTACACAGCCTCTAACCAAATTACACAGCCTCTAACCAAATTACACAGCCTCTAACCAAATTACACAGCCTCTAACCAAATTACACAGCCTCTAACCAAATTCATTTGAATTCTGAATAATTTAGTCCAGGCCATTTAAAAAAAAATTTTTAAGCAAAACATCAACATCTACAAATACTATTATTACTACCATTATTGTGATGTAGTGTGCACTACATCGATGTAGTGTGCACTGCTGAGTGACTACTGTAGACTAATACTACGGTATCCTCTCTTCCGTGTCCAGGTGTGGTTCCAGAACCGTCGGGCTAAGTGGAGACGTCAGGAGAAGATGGACTCCAACTCAACAAAGCTCCGCCACTCCCCCATGTTGTCTTTCAACCGGTCGCCCATGCCCTCCAATGTGGGTCTCATGTCCAACCCATTACCCCTGGACCCCTGGCTGGCATCGTCCATGTCCAGCGGCAACCCAATGCACACTATCCCCGGATATGCAGGCCCAGGGCAGGGCCCTCACTTTCAGCCTGCCTACCCCAGCCACTCCCACTCTCACAGCCACAGCTTCCTCGACAGCCCCCCAGGACATGGCATGGTGCACCAAGGGATGGTACAGGAGATGCAGTCTGTGGCCCCGCCACTCTACCAGTGCCCCTGCAGCTTCAATAATAAGTACCCTCTGCTAAGGACCTGGAACATGGTTCCAGCATCACAGCACTGAAGTTGAAGGCTAAGGAGCACATCCATTCCATGGATAAAACCTGGAAGCCGGACAATCATTTAAGGATGGTCAACCACAACAGGTGATCACAACAAAGATATTATGTTAACAATAGTGAACTTCAACATGATCAAAACAAAGACATTCTATAAAGGATGCTAAACTTCAACATGATCAAAACAAAGACATTCTATAAAGGATGCTAAACTTCAACATGATCAAAACAAAGACATTCTATAAAGGATGATTACTTCAGCAGGTAATCAAAACAAAGACATTCTATAAAGGATGATTACTTCAGCAGGTAATCAAAACAAAGATATTCTGTAAAGAGGATGGTGAACTTCAGAACAAAGACATTCTGTATAGTTTATACATTTTTTTTGTTAATTTTATTTAACCTTTATTTAAGTCAGATAAAGAGATATGGTCAAAAGTAATACATTATGTAGGGATTAGGGTGCCATTTAGGTTGTTCTGTGTATTTAAAAGGATTATTGTCTCCATTAAGGTTTTTTTCTTATCACTTATTTATATTTGCATATTTGTACACTAAATTCTTTCTGGATGTGAAATAAAATGAACTTATGTTTTTGTTTTTTTACGAATAATTCAGTGGTGCTACCATATTGAAAAGTCAGTACTAGTGATCATGTGAAATGTTATCATATTGGCATTGATTAAAGATTGTTTACACCTAATATTAGCTTTGTGTTACTGTAACAAATCCTGTCCTAGTTACTGTAACTAGATGGGGCAGGGTGTGTTACAGTAACTAGATGGGACAGGGTGTGTTACTGTAACTAGATGGGGCGGGGTGTGTTACAGTAACTAGATAGGGCGGGGTGTGTTACAGTAACTAGATGGGGCAGGGTGGGGTGTGTTACAGTAACTAGATGGGGGCAGGGTGTGTTACAGTAACTAGATGGGGGCAGGGTGTGTTACAGTAACTAGATGGGGCAGGGTGTGTTACAGTAACTAGATGGGGCGGGGTGTGTTACAGTAACTAGATGGGGCAGGGTGGGGTGTGTTACAGTAACTAGATGGGGCAGGGTGGGGTGTGTTACAGTAACTAGATGGGGGCAGGGTGTGTTACAGTAACTAGATGGGGGCAGGGTGTGTTACAGTAACTAGATGGGGGCAGGGTGTGTTACAGTAACTAGATGGGGCAGGGTGTGTTACAGTAACTAGATGGGGCAGGGTGGGGTGTGTTACAGTAACTAGATGGGGCAGGGTGTGTTACAGTAACTAGATGGGGCAGGGTGTGTTACAGTAACTAGATGGGGGCAGGGTGTGTTACAGTAACTAGATGGGGCAGGGTGTGTTACAGTAACTAGATGGGGGCAGGGTGTGTTACAGTAACTAGATGGGGCAGGGTGTGTTACAGTAACTAGATGGGGGCAGGGTGTGTTACAGTAACTAGATGGGGCAGGGTGTGTTACAGTAACTAGATGGGGCAGGGTGTGTTACAGTAACTAGATGGGGCAGGGTGTGTTACAGTAACTAGATGGGGGCAGGGTGGGGTGTGTTACAGTAACTAGATGGGGCAGGGTGTGTTACAGTAACTAGATGGGGCAGGGTGTGTTACAGTAACTAGATGGGGGCAGGGCAGGGTGTGTTACAGTAACTAGATGGGGCGGGGTGTGTTACAGTAACTAGATGGGGCAGGGTGGGGTGTGTTACAGTAACTAGATGGGGGCAGGGTGGGGTGTGTTACAGTAACTAGATGGGGCAGGGTGGGGTGTGTTACAGTAACTAGATGGGACAGGGTGTGTTACAGTAACTACATGGGGCAGGGTGGGGTGTGTTACAGTAACTAGATGGGGCAGGGTGTGTTACAGTAACTAGATGGGGCAGGGTGTGTTACAGCAACTAGATGGGGCAGGGTGTGTTACAGTAACTAGATGGGGGCAGGGTGGGGTGTGTTACAGTAACTGGATGGGGGCAGGGTGGAGTGTGTTACAGTAACTGGATGGGGCAGGGTGTGTTACAGTAACTAGATGGGGGCAGGGTGGGGTGTGTTACAGTAACTGGATGGGGCAGGGTGTGTTACAGTAACTAGATGGGGGCAGGGTGGGGTGTGTTACAGTAACTAGATGGGGCAGGGCGGGGTGTGTTACAGCAACTAGATGGGGCAGGCTGTGTTACAGTAACTAGATGGGGGCAGGGTGGGGTGTGTTACAGTAACTAGATGGGGGCAGGGTGTGTTACAGTAACTATATGGGGCAGGGTGTGTTACGGTAACTAGATGGGGCAGGGCAGGGTGTGTTACAGTAACTATATGGAGCAGGGTGTGTTACAGTAACTAGATGGGGGCAGGGTGGGGGGTGTTACAGTAACTAGATGGGGGCAGGGTGTGTTACAGTAACTAGATGGGGCAGGGTGTGTTACAGTAACTAGATGGGGCGGGGTGTGTTACAGTAACTAGATGGGGCAGGGTGGGGTGTGTTACAGTAACTAGATGGGGCAGGGTGGGGTGTGTTACAGTAACTAGATGGGGGCAGGGTGTGTTACAGTAACTAGATGGGGCAGGGTGTGTTACAGTAACTAGATGGGGGCAGGGTGTGTTACAGTAACTAGATGGGGCAGGGTGTGTTACAGTAACTAGATGGGGGCAGGGTGGGGTGTGTTACAGTAACTAGATGGGGCAGGGTGTGTTACAGTAACTAGATGGGGCAGGGTGTGTTACAGTAACTAGATGGGGGCAGGGTGTGTTACAGTAACTAGATGGGGCAGGGTGTGTTACAGTAACTAGATGGGGGCAGGGTGTGTTACAGTAACTAGATGGGGCAGGGTGTGTTACAGTAACTAGATGGGGGCAGGGTGTGTTACAGTAACTAGATGGGGCAGGGTGTGTTACAGTAACTAGATGGGGGCAGGGTGGGGTGTGTTACAGTAACTAGATGGGGCAGGGTGTGTTACAGTAACTAGATGGGGGCAGGGTGTGTTACAGTAACTAGATGGGGCAGGGTGTGTTACAGTAACTAGATGGGGCAGGGTGGGGTGTGTTACAGTAACTAGATGGGGCAGGGTGTGTTACAGTAACTAGATGGGGCAGGGTGTGTTACAGTAACTAGATGGGGGCAGGGTGTGTTACAGTAACTAGATGGGGCAGGGTGTGTTACAGTAACTAGATGGGGGCAGGGTGTGTTACAGTAACTAGATGGGGCAGGGTGTGTTACAGTAACTAGATGGGGGCAGGGTGTGTTACAGTAACTAGATGGGGCAGGGTGTGTTACAGTAACTAGATGGGGCAGGGTGTGTTACAGTAACTAGATGGGGCAGGGTGTGTTACAGTAACTAGATGGGGGCAGGGTGGGGTGTGTTACAGTAACTAGATGGGGCAGGGTGTGTTACAGTAACTAGATGGGGCAGGGTGTGTTACAGTAACTAGATGGGGGCAGGGCAGGGTGTGTTACAGTAACTAGATGGGGCGGGGTGTGTTACAGTAACTAGATGGGGCAGGGTGGGGTGTGTTACAGTAACTAGATGGGGGCAGGGTGGGGTGTGTTACAGTAACTAGATGGGGCAGGGTGGGGTGTGTTACAGTAACTAGATGGGACAGGGTGTGTTACAGTAACTACATGGGGCAGGGTGGGGTGTGTTACAGTAACTAGATGGGGCAGGGTGTGTTACAGTAACTAGATGGGGCAGGGTGTGTTACAGCAACTAGATGGGGCAGGGTGTGTTACAGTAACTAGATGGGGCAGGGTGTGTTACAGTAACTAGATGGGGCAGGGTGGGGTGTGTTACAGTAACTAGATGGGGCAGGGTGTGTTACAGTAACTAGATGGGGGCAGGGTGGAGTGTGTTACAGTAACTGGATGGGGCAGGGTGTGTTACAGTAACTAGATGGGGGCAGGGTGGGGTGTGTTACAGTAACTAGATGGGGCAGGGCGGGGTGTGTTACAGCAACTAGATGGGGCAGGCTGTGTTACAGTAACTAGATGGGGGCAGGGTGGGGTGTGTTACAGTAACTAGATGGGGGCAGGGTGTGTTACAGTAACTATATGGGGCAGGGTGTGTTACGGTAACTAGATGGGGCAGGGCAGGGTGTGTTACAGTAACTATATGGAGCAGGGTGTGTTACAGTAACTAGATGGGGGCAGGGTGGGGGGTGTTACAGTAACTAGATGGGGGCAGGGTGTGTTACAGTAACTATATGGGGCAGGGTGTGTTACGGTAACTAGATGGGGAGAGGGTGTGTTACAGTAACTAGATGGGGCAGGGTGGGGTGTGTTACAGTAACTAGATGGGGCAGGGTGGGGTGTTTTACAGTAACTAGATGGGGGCAGGGTGAGGTGTGTTACAGTAACTAGATGGGGCAGGGTGAGGTGTGTTACAGTAACTAGATGGGGCAGGGTGTGTTACAGTAACTGGATGGGGCAGGGTGTGTTACAGTAACTAGATGGGGGCAGGGTGGGGTGTGTTACAGTAACTAGGTGGGGCGTGGTGTGTTACAGTAACTAGATGGGGCAGGGTGGGGTGTGTTACAGTAACTAGATGGGGCAGAGTGTGTTACAGTAACTAGATGGGGCAGGGTGGGGTGTGTTACAGTAACTAGATGTGGCAGGGTGGGGTGTGTTACAGTAACTAGATGGGGCAGGGTGTGTTACAGTAACTAGATGGGGGCAGGGTGTGTTACAGTAACTAGATGGGGGCAGGGTGGGGTGTGTTACAGTAACTAGATGGGGGCAGGGTGGGGTGTGTTACAGTAACTAGATGGGGCAGGGTGGGGTGTGTTACAGCAACTAGATGGGGCAGGGTGTGTTACAGTAACTAGATGGGGCAGGGTGTGCTACAGTAACTAGATGGGGCAGGGTGTGTTACAGTAACTAGATGGGGGCAGGGTGGGGTGTGTTACAGTAACTAGATGGGTCAGGGTGGGTTACAGCAACTAGATGGGGGCAGGGTGGGGTGTGTTACAGTAACTAGATGGGGGCAGGGTGAGGTGTGTTACAGTAACTAGATGGGGCAGGGTGTGTTACAGTAACTGGATGGGGCAGGGTGTGTTACAGTAACTAGATGGGGGCAGGTGGGGTGTGTTACAGTAACTAGATGGGGCAGGGTGTGTTACAGTAACTAGATGGGGGCAGGGTGAGGTGTGTTACAGTAACTAGATGGGGCGTGGTGTGTTACAGTAACTAGATGGGGCAGGGTGGGGTGTGTTACAGTAACTAGATGGGGCAGGGTGGGGTGTGTTACAGTAACTAGATGGGGCAGAGTGTGTTACAGTAACTAGATGGGGCAGGGTGGGGTGTGTTACAGTAACTAGATGGGGCAGGGTGTGTTACAGTAACTAGATGGGGGCAGGGTGGAGTGTGTTACAGTAACTGGATGGGGCAGGGTGTGTTACAGTAACTAGATGGGGGCAGGGTGGGGTGTGTTACAGTAACTAGATGGGGGCAGGGTGGGGTGTGTTACAGTAACTAGATGGGGGCAGGGTGGGGTGTGTTACAGTAACTAGATGGGGCAGGGTGGGGTGTGTTACAGCAACTAGATGGGGCAGGGTGTGTTACAGTAACTAGATGGGACAGGGTGGGGTGTGTTACAGTAACTAGATGGGGCAGGATGTGCTACAGTAACTAGATGGGGCAGGGTGTGTTACAGTAACTAGATGGGGGCAGGGTGGGGTGTGTTACAGTAACTAGATGGGGCAGGGTGGGGTGTGTTACAGTAACTAGATGGGGCAGGGTGGGTTACAGCAACTAGATGGGGGCAGGGTGGGGTGTGTTACAGTAACTAGATGGGGGCAGGGTGAGGTGTGTTACAGTAACTAGATGGGGCAGGGTGTGTTACAGTAACTAGATGGGGGCAGGGTGGGGTGTGTTACAGTAACTAGATGGGGCAGGGTGTGTTACAGTAACTAGATGGGGGCAGGGTGAGGTGTGTTACAGTAACTAGATGGGGCGTGGTGTGTTACAGTAACTAGATGGGGCAGGGTGGGGTGTGTTACAGTAACTAGATCGGGCAGGGTGTGTTACAGTAACTAGATGGGGCAGGGTGGGGTGTGTTACAGTAACTAGATGGGGCAGGGTGTGTTACAGTAACTAAATGGGACAGGGTGTGTTACAGTAACTAAATGGGACAGGGTGTGATACAGTAACTAGATGGGGCAGGGTGTGTTACAGTAACTAGATGGGGCAGGGTGTGTTACAGTAACTAGATGGGGCAGGGTGGGGTGTGTTACAGTAACTAGATGTGGGGTGTATGTGGAAATGTGTGTTGTGTGTGTGGGTTGTGTGTGTGTGAGTGGGAGGTGGGTGTGTGTGTGGGGGGTATGTGTGGTAGGTGTGTTGTGTGTGGGGTGTGTGTGTGTTGGAGGTGGGTGTGTGTGGGTGGGGGGTATGTGTGGTAGGTGTGTTGTGTGTGGGGTGTTTGTGTGTGTGGGAGGTGGGTGTGTTTGGGGGGGGGTGTATGTGTAGTAGGTGTGTTTTGTGTGGGGTGGGTTTGTATGGGAAGTGTGTAGGGTGTGTGTGTATTGGGTTCATGTGGGAGGTGGGTGCGTGTGTGGGGGGGTATGTGTTGGGTGTGTGTGGGGGGGTATGTGTTAGGTGTGTGTGGGAGGTGTGTGGGGTGTGTGTGTATTCGGTGTGTGTGTATTGGGTGCATGTGGGAGGTGTGTGTGGTAGGTGTGTTGGGTGTGTTTGGGGTGGGTTTGTATGGGAGGTAGGTGGGTGTGTGTGGGGGGTATGTGTTGGGTGTGTGTGGGAGGTGTGTTGGGTGTGTGTGGGGTGGGTGTGTGTGGGAGGTGTGTTGGGTGTGTGTGGGGTAGGTGTGTGTGGGAGGTGTGTTGGGTGTGTGTGGGGTGGGTGTGTGTGGGAGGTGTGTTGGGTGTGTGTGGGGTAGGTGTGTGTGGGAGGTGTGTTGGGTGTGTGTGGGGTGGGTGTGTGTGGGGGGTATGTGTGGGGTGTGTGTCGGAGCTGTGTGGTGTGTGTGTGTGTGTATTGGGTGTGTGTGTATTGGGTGTGTGTGCATTGGGTGTGTGTGGGAGGTGTGTGTGTTCTGTAGATAACAGTTTGTGCTTTATAACCTCACCTGATACCAGTGTGTAACTGTCACAGCAGCAGTAGTCGCTAATATTAAGGGATATGCCTATAATAAATATTATTATAGCATTGCAAGGATGTACTTTCGTATGGCTATTTATAACAAAGGGCCACAATATTATGCCTTGGTGTTTACATCTCTACGGACCTAATTACCAAAGTGACACATTTCTCCAGTAAGCAGGGTTCTACAAACATGTCAATTGAAAATGTGTTTGTTTTGTAATAAGCGTATGGCTGGACGAGGGTTGAAGTTTATTACTAAATAATAACAAAACATTGAGTTTGTAACTCGCTGTTCATTGAAAAACATGATGCAGGGAGGGGTGTGTTACAGGGTTGGGTGTGTGTGTGTGTGTGTGTGTGTGTGTGTGTGTATGTGTGTGTGTGTGTGTGTGTGTGTGTGTGTGTGTGTGTGTGTTCTAATGTGGTGGCTGTGTGCCCACGTCTGTGTGCGTACGTGGGTGGGCTGTGTGTGTGGGCTGAAGATCTGTTGACAGTCCAAGAGGGGTTGTTTGTGTAACGTGACAGGGGTTATCTATCTTGGCATTTCAAGTCCATAGGTCTGCAAAAATGTTTTTGTGTCATAAATGTATGGCTGAATGAGGGTTGTAATTTAATATGAAATAATAACAATACATTGAATTTGTAACGCACTGTTCATTGAAAAATAATCTCAAAGTTCTATAGTTTGTGTGTGTGTGTGTGTGTGTGTGTGTGTGTGTGTGTGTGTGTGTGTGTGTGTGTGTGTGTGTGTGTGTGTGTGTGTGTGTGTGTTCATACTCAGAGAAAGGTATCCCTGCCCACCAGGTAAACTGGGGATGGGTCTGGAATAAGCAGGGCTTTCTCCTATAGCAGGGCTTTAGAACGTTAGAACATTAGAACGTGCGTTGAAGATGTCGTTCCCATAGCAACGATTAAAACATTCCCAAACCAGAAACCGTGGATTGATGGCAGCATTCGCGTGAAAGTGAAAGCCCGAACCACTGCTTTTAATCAGGGCAAGGTGACCGGAAACATGACCGAATACAAACAGTGTAACTATTCCCTCCGCAAGGCAATCAAACAAGCTAAGCGTCAGTATAGAGACAAAGTAGAATCTCAATTCAACGGCTCAGACACAAGAGGTATGTGGCAGGGTCTACAGTCAATCACGGACTACAAAAAGAAAACCGGCCCAGTCACGGACCAGGATGTCTTGCTCCCAGGCAGACTAAATAACGTTTTTTGCCCGCTTTCAGGACAATACAGTGCCACTGACACGGCCCGCAACTAAAACATGCGGACTCTCCTTCACTGCAGCTGACGTGAGGAAAACATTTAAACGTGTCAACCCTCGCAAGGCTGCAGGCCCAGACGGCATCCCCAGCCGCGCCCTCAGAGCATGCCAGACCAGCTGGCTGGTGTGTTTACGGACATATTCAATCAATCCCTATCCCAGTCTGTTGTTCCCACATGCTTCAAGAGGGCCACCATTGTTCCTGTTCCCAAGAAAGCTAAGGTAACTGAGCTAAACGACTACCGCCCCGTAGCACTCACTTCCGTCATCATGAAGTGCTTTGAGAGACTAGTCAAGGACCATAATCACCTCCACCCTACCTGACACCCTAGACCCACTCCAATTTGCTTACCGCCCAAATAGGTCCACAGACGATGCAATCGCAACCAGACTGCCCTAACCCATCTGGACAAGAAGAATACCTATGTGAGAATGCTGTTCATCGACTACAGCTCGGCATTCAACACCATAGTGCCCTCCAAGCTCGTCATCAAGCTCAAGACCCTGGGTCTCGACCCCGCCCTGTGCAACTGGGTACTGGACTTCCTGACGGAACACCCCCAGGTGGTGAGGGTAGGCAACAACATTTCCACCCCGCTGATCCTCAACACTGGGGCCCCACAAGGGTGCGTTCTGAGCCCTCTCCTGTACTCCCTGTTCACCCACGACTGCGTGGCTACGCACGCCTCCAAATCAATCATCAAGTTTGCGGACGACACAACAGTGGTAGGCTTGATTACCAACAACGACGAGACGGCCTACAGGGAGGAGGTGAGGGCCCTCGGAGTGTGGTGTCAGGAAAATAACCTCACACTCAACGTCAACAAAACTAAGGAGATGATTGTGGACTTCAGGAAACAGCAGAGGGAACACCCCCCTATCCACATCAATGGAACAGTAGTGGAGAGGGTAATAAGTTTTAAGTTCCTCGGCATACACATCACAGACAAACTGAATTGGTCCACCCACACAGACAGCATCGTGAAGAAGGCGCAGCAGCGCCTCTTCAACCTCAGGAGGCTGAAGAAATTTGGCTTGTCACCAAAAGCACTCACAAACTTCTACAGATGCACAATCGAGAGCATCCTGTCGGGCTGTATCACCGCCTGGTACGGCAACTGCTCCGCCCACAACCGTAAGGCTCTCCAGAGGGTAGTGAGGTCTGCACAACGCATCACCGGGGGCAAACTACCTGCCCTCCAGGACACCTACACCACCCGATGTTACAGGAAGGCCATAAAGATCATCAAGGACAACAACCACCCGAGCCACTGCCTGTTCACCCCGCTATCATCCAGAAGGCGAGGTCAGTACAGGTGCATCAAAGCTGGGACCGAGAGACTAAAAAACAGCTTCTATCTCAAGGCCATCAGACTGTTAAACAGCCACCACTAACATTGAGTGGCTGCTGCCAACACACTGACTCAACTCCAGCCACTTTAATAATGGGAATTGATGGGAAATGATGTAAAATATATCACTAGCCACTTTAAACAATGCTACCTAATATAATGTTTACATACCCTACATTATTCATCTCATATGTATATGTATATACTGTACTCTATATCATCTACTGCATCTTTATGTAATACATGTATCACTAGCCACTTTATCTATGCCACTTTGTTTACATACTCATCTCATATGTATATACTGCACTCAATACCATCTACTGTATCTTGCCTATGCCGCTCTGTACCATCACTCATTCATATATCTGTATGTACATATTCTTTATCCCCTTACACTTGTGTCTATAAGGTAGTAGTTTTGGAATTGTTAGCTAGATTACTTGTTGGTTATTACTGCATTGTCGGAACTAGAAGCACAAGCATTTTCGCTACACTCGCATTAACATCTGCTAACCATGTGTATGTGAGAAATAACATTTGATTTGATTTGATTTGACATGTTACCTGGTTAGATGGTGCAGGTTAGCATGGGGACAGTTTGGAGACATATTACCTGGTTAGATGGTGCAGGTTATCATGGGGACAGTTTGGAGACAGATTACCTGGTTAGATGGTGCAGGTTAGCATGGGGACAGTTTGGAGACAGATTACCTGGTTAGATGGTGCAGGTTAGCATGGGGACAGTTTGGAGACATATTATCTGGTTAGATGGTGGGTTACCATGTGGACAGTTTGGAGACAGATTACCTGGTTAGATGGTGCAGGTTAGCATGGGGACAGTTAGGAGACATATTACCTGGTTAGATGGTGCAGGTTAGCATGGGGACAGTTTGGAGACATATTACCTGGTTAGATGGTGCAGGTTACCATGGGGATAGTTTGGAGACATATTACCTGGTTAGATGGTGCAGGTTATCATGGGGACAGTTTGGAGACATATTACCTGGTTAGATGGTGGGTTATCATGGGGACAGTTTGGAGACATATTACCTGGTTAGATGGTGCAGGTTATCATGGGGACAGTTTGGAGACATATTACCTGGTTAGATGGTGGGTTAGCATGTGGACAGTTTGGAGGCACAACGGACAGTGGACTTTGTCTTTCAGACCTTTATTTACTGACAGATCACTGTGTGCAAAGACCAGTTGTGAAACACAGTCCCAGGTCCAAATGAAAGAGAGGCAGAGAGAGAGAGAGAGAGAGAGAGAGAGAGAGAGAGAGAGAGAGAGAGAGAGAGAGAGAGAGAGAGGTGGGGAGAGAGAGAGAGAGAGAGGTGGGGAGAGAGAGAGAGAGAGAGGTGGGGAGAGAGAGAGAGAGAGAGGTGGGGAGAGAGAGAGAGAGAGAGGTGGGGAGAGAGAGAGAGAGGTGGGGAGAGAGAGAGAGAGAGAGAGAGAGAGAGAGAGAGAGAGAGAGAGAGAGAGAGAGAGAGAGAGAGAGAGAGAGAGAGAGAGAGAGAGAGGTCAGCTAATGATTGACAGATTCCACAATAGTATAAAGGAGCCCTGCATTTCTCCATTCCTCGGCTCAATCGCTAGATCCCGTCCTCCATCCATCCCTCCTTCTCTCCATCCATCCCTCCGTCCGTGCGCCTGTCCTTTCATCATGCAGTGGTTGTCTGTCTGCAGCCTGTTGGTGCTGCTGAGTGTGTCAGCCCGGTCTCAGGCTCAGAACCAGATCTGTACCATCTTCACGGAGGCCAAGGAAGATGGATTCAAATCTTTGTGAGTAGTGCAGCCTCATGTTGCAGGAGTAGATATGCCTCATACTGCAGTAGTAGATATGCCTCATATTGCAGTAGTAGTAGATATGCCTCATATTGCAGTAGTAGATATGCCTCATATTGCAGTAGTAGATATGCCTCATATTGCAGTAGTAGATATGCCTCATATTGCAGTAGTAGATATGCCTCATACTGCAGTAGTAGTAGATATGCCTCATACTGCAGTAGTAGATATGCCTCATACTGCAGTAGTAGATATGCCTCATATTGCAGTAGTAGATATGCCTCATATTGCAGTAGTAGATATGCCTCATACTGCAGTAGTAGTAGATATGCCTCACATTGCAGTAGTAGATATGCCTCATACTGCAGTAGTAGATATGCCTCATATTGCAGTAGTAGATATGCCTCATATTGCAGTAGTAGATATGCCTCATACTGCAGTAGTAGATATGCCTCATATTGCAGTAGTAGATATGCCTCATATTGCAGTAGTAGATATGCCTCATACTGCAGTAGTAGTAGATATGCCTCATACTGCAGTAGTAGTAGATATGCCTCATATTGCAGTAGTAGATATGCCTCATACTGCAGTAGTAGTAGATATGCCTCACATTGCAGTAGTAGATATGCCTCATACTGCAGTAGTAGATATGCCTCATACTGCAGTAGTAGTAGATATGCCTCATATTGCAGTAGTAGATATGCCTCATACTGCAGTAGTAGTAGATATGCCTCACATTGCAGTAGTAGATATGCCTCAAATTGCAGCAGTAGTTGCCATGCCTTATATTTCATTAGTAGGATGCCTCACATTGCAGTAGTAGATATGCCTCATACTGCAGTGGTAGCTTTGAGGCAAATTATGTGGCTATATTGAAGCAACATCTCAAGACATCAGTCAGGAAGTTGAAGCTTGGTCACAAATGGGTCTTCCAAATGGACAATGACCCCAAGCATGCTTCCAAACTTGTGGCAAAATGGCTTAAGGACAAGGTATTGGAGTGGCCATCACAAAGCCCTGACCTCAATCCTATTGACAAGGTGTGTGCAGAACTGAAAAAAAAAGCGTGCGCAAGCAAGGAGGGCAAGGAGGCCAATCACGATCAGACGCGATTCTGAAAATAAAGATATATTGGAGAGACAACATTAGAAAACTATGAGAATGCAGGGAAACTAAGTATAATCTGTAGAGCAGATTTTGAGAGAGCATTTCATACAGTACGCCTAGAATCTGTTTATAAGTGCCTGGATTTTTTCTACTTTATAGAATGTCTCATAAAATGGGTAGAAGTCATGTACAGTAAAATGATAAATAACGGTTACTTCTCTGAGAATTTTGAATTGTCAAGAGGCATAAAACAAGGTTGTCCTGTGTCACCATACCTATTTATTATGGCCATTGAATTGCTTTAAAAATCAGATCTAAATGATAACATTATTAAGGGGCAAATAAATGAAGGGATTAGAGACAAAATGATCAATGTACGCTGATGATTCTCTTTGAGTCCTCAATCTTCAACCTTGAAGGGCCACATTGAGGACCTGGATAATAAACCCAACTATGATAAGTGATAATATGATAATACTATATTAAGGATTGGGTCTCTAAAAGATGCAAACTTTAAAGTTTGGTGAAGTCGATGTGCTTGGTGTACATATCCCCGGGAAAAGTTGAGGGATCTTTGCAACTATTAACTTTGATCAAAAACAGCAAAATATATAGAATCTTGAAACTGTGGAAACAGCCATCCGTTTACGGGAAGATTACCCTGATAAATTCTCTAGTCATATCAAATCAAATCAAATGTATTTATATAGCCCTTCGTACATCAGCTGATATCTCAAAGTGCTGTACAGAAACCCAGCCTAAAACCCCAAACAGCAAGCAATGCAGGTGTAGAAGCACGGTGGCTAGGAAAAACTCCCTAGAAAAGGCCAAAACCTAGGAAGAAACCTAGAGAGGAACCAGGCTATGTGGGGTGGCCAGTCCTCTTCTGGCTGTGCCGGGTGGAGATTATAACAGAACATGGCCAAGATGTTCAAATGTTCATAAATGACCAGCATGGTCGAATAATAATAAGGCAGAACAGTTGAAACTGGAGCAGCAGCACGGCCAGGTGGACTGGGGACAGTCGCAGTTTACATATTTATTAATGGACTTATTGACTCCAAGGGAATCATTCTTCAAATCATGCGAGAAAATAATATTTCCCTTTATTTGGAATGGCAAACCAGATCAAATTAAATGAGCATATGTACATAACAAACATCAGTTTGGAGGGTTAAAACTATTCAATATTAAGGCATTAAACCTCTCTCTTAAAGCCTCCATTGTACCCCCGAAAATTCTAAATCCAAATTGGTTTTTTAGCAAGCTCCTGAGAGAGGACCGTCCTATGTTTAAGAGCTCTTTGCATTTTTGCTGATTAAAACCTTAGCTGTAAGTAGCAGTAGAAGTATTGTTGTCCGGGACGGAAGGGTAGGGAGAACAAGTATAAGAAAACATTTTTCTAGGCAAGTCAGTTAAGAACAAATTCTTCTTTACAATGACAGAAAGGTGGGTTAACTGCCTTGTTCAGGGGCAGAACGAAAGATTTGTCAGCTCGGGGATTCGATCCAGCAACCTTTCGGTTACTGGCCCAATGCTCTAACCACAAATAACAATGAGTTCAGTCAGTAAACTGCACTGTGTGTCCATGTTTTGGTTTAATGCACCATCTGACTGACTGTGCGTGCGTGTAGGATCCTTGTAGGGCTGGCTCAGAATCTTCCCGATAGTACGTTGGGTGACTTGGTGCCTCTCATCGCGGAGGCCTTAGCCATGGGCGTCAAATGCTGCTCAGACACTCCTCCAGAGGACTGCGACAGAGATGTGGTGAGAGACACCTATCATTTCATCATCCTGATCACACCTCATCATCCATATCACACCTCATCATCCTTATCACACCTCATCATCCTTATCATACCTCATCATCCTTATCATACCTCATCAACCTTATCACACCTCATCATCCTTATCACATCTCATCCTTATCATACCTCATCAACCTTATCACACCTCATCATCCTTATCACACCTCATCATCCTTATCACACCTCATCATCCTTATCACATCTCATCATCCTTATCACACCTCATCAACTTTACATTTAACATTTGTCCAGCCTGGCCAGGGGTAGGTAGGGGACAGAAGTATGGGTAGGTATGGAGTTGGGCATTAGTGACTAATGTTTCCAGTTTCAGTCTTTCAGTTGAAACTGTTCTGATATAATAGTTGGCTAAACGGTGTACTCCTATTTGTGTGTGTGTGTGTGTGTGCGTGCGTGCGTGCGTGCGTGCGTGTGTGTGTGTGCAGGCGGACCTGTTCCAGAGTGCGGTGTGTTCCTCTGAGACCCTGGTGGAGAAGAACCATCTGAAGATGTGCTGTGAGAAGACTGCCGCTGAGAGGACACACTGCTTCCTGGACCACAAGGCCAAGGTAGAATGGACCATCCCTCCCTCTGAGCCAGGTTTCCTATCTAGGTTTCTTCCTTCTGCTTGCTCTTTGGGGTGTAGACCGGGTTACTGGAAGTCAAAAAGGCTTTATGGATACATTTGACTGATTGATTGAGTGGTTGATTGATTGATTGATTGATTGTAGATTCCTCGGGACCTGTCCCTCAAAGCTGAGCTGCCCGCTGCAGACCAGTGTGAAGACTTCAAGAAGGACCACAAGGCTTTTGTTGGGAGGTAAGTGTCCACACTCGACTTGAGACCACACCATCGACTAGAGACCACACCATCGATTAGAGACCATCGACTTGAGACCATACCATCGACTAGAGACTACACCATCGATTAGAGACCATCGACTTGAGACTACACCATCGACTAGAGACCACACCATCGACTAGAGACCACACCATTGACTAGAGACCACACCATCGACCAGAGACCACACCATCGACTAGAGATTACACCATTGACTCCAGACCATCGACTAGAGACCATACCATCGACTAGAGACCATACCATCGACTAGAGACCATCGACTTGAGACCACACCAGCTAAAATACTGTGTTAGGCCGCTGAGCAGTATGGAGTGTTTTTCTGGAATTTACTGTGTGTGTGTGTGTGTGTGTGTGTGTGTTTCAGGTTCATCTTCAAGTTCTCCAAGAGTAACACGATGCTACAACCACATGTGATCCTGGCTATCGCCAAAGCTTATGGAGAGGTTCTGACTAGCTGTTGTGGAGAGGCTGAGGCCCAGACTTGCTTCGACACCAAGGTCAGGAGGCATCAGATCGCACCCTATTTTCTATACAGTACTCTACTTATGAGAGAATAGGGTGCCATTCAGGACGCAGTCTCTCTCTCAATTCATTTCAATAATATTTATTGGCATGGACAGATAAAGCACCTATATAGCCAACGTAAACATTCTCTCTCTCTCTTTTCCAGAAAGCTACTTTCCAACGCGCCGTCGGGAAACGCGTGACTGAACTCAGGGCCCTGTGCATCGTCCACAAGAAATATGGAGACCGCGTTGTCAAGGCCAAGTAGGACACGTCAATCTAAAATTCTATGGTTCTAAATTGGCTGAGAGCCAGGTGAGCCCGCCCTTGGGCCAGTCCCATTGGTTGACGCGTGTGTCTGTCTGTTCTAACAGGAAGCTGATCCAGTACAGTCAGAAGATGCCTCAGGCCTCTTTCCAGGAGATGGGAGGCATGGTAGACAAGATCGTAGCGACTGTTGCCCCCTGCTGCAGCGGAGACATGGTCACATGCATGAAGGAGAGGGTAAACTATGTCTTCTCTCTATTCCTCTCTTTTTATTGGTGGATTGCTCTTTTAGTTCCTCCTCTCTTTTAAAACTCTTTCATTTCCTCTCTGTTTACCCTTTAAACTTTCACTCTGTCTCTAAACTCTCAACCTCTCACCTCTTAGCCTCTCAGTCTCTCACCTCATCCTCTCACCTCTTAGCCTCTTACCTCTTAGCCTCTCACCTCTCATCCTCTCAGCCTCTCACCTCTTAAGCCTCTCACCTCTTAAGCCTCTCAGCTCTCACCTCTTAGCCTCTCACTTCTTAGCCTCTCACCTCTTAGCCTCTCACCTCTTAGCCTCTCACCTCTTAGCCTCTCACCTCTCAGCCTCTCACCTCTTAAGCCTCTCAGCTCTCACCTCTTAGCCTCTCACTTCTTAGCCTCTCAGCTCTCACTCTTTCAGCCTCTCACCTCTCACTCTCAGCCTCTCACCTCTCAGCCTCTCACTCTCACCTCTCAGCCTCTCACCTCTCAGCCTCTCACCCTCTCACCTCTCAGCCTCTCACCTCTCACTCTCACCTCTCACTCTCACCTCTCAGCCTATCACCTCTCAGCCTCTCACCTCTCACTCTCAGCCTCTCACCTCTCAGCCTCTCACTCTCAGCCTCTCGCCTCTCAGCCTCTCAGCCTCTCACCTCTCAGCCTCTCACTCTCAGCCTCTCACCTCTCAGCCTCTCACCTCTCAGCCTCTCACCTCTCACTCTCAGCCTCTCGCCTCTCAGCCTCTTTCTATTGGATGTGTGTCTGCATATACATGTATTTGTGTCCCAGACTCTTCCTGCCTGTGTGTGTATCCCCCCAAACAGAAGGCCCTGGTGGATGAGGTGTGTGCTGATAAGAGTGTGTTGTCTCGCGCGGCGGGTCTGTCTGCATGCTGTAAGGAGGATGCAGTACACAGAGGGTCCTGTGTTGAGGCCATGAAGCCAGACTCTAAGCCAGACGGTCTGTCTGAGCACTACGACGTTCACGCTGACATAGCAGCAGTCTGCCAGACCTTTACCAAGACCCCGGATGTAGCCATGGGGAAGTATGTACACACACACACACACACACACACACACACACACACACACACACACACACACACCTGGAAAAGCTGCCTATACACACAATTCTGACTTTGTATGGGGTGTTGCTATTGGCTAAACGACTGTGTACGGTCTGTTCTGATTGGCTGTCTGACTACTGACTCTCTGTATATGGTCTGTCCTGATCGGCAGGTTGGTGTATGAGATCTCAGTGCGTCACCCTGAGTCGTCTCAGCAGGTGATTCTGAGGTTCGCCAAGGAGGCTGAGCAGGCCTTGCTCCAGTGCTGTGACAAGGAGGACCATGCAGAGTGTGTCAGAACCGCTGTATGTATTAGCCATGTGTGGTTTCCATACTAACCCCAACCCAAGACCAATTCCCTTTGGGGACAACAAAGATTTCCACACTAACCCCAACCCAAGACCAATTCCCTTTGGGGACAAAAGGGAGGTGTCTTGTCTTCTCTTATCAGAAGACCTGGCTAGTTACACTATATATCAGTCTGTGATGTGTAACCTAGCTAGTTACACTATATATCAGTCTGTGATGTGTAACCTAGCTAGTTATACTATATATCAGTCTATGATGTGTAACCTTGCCTTGACCTGAATACTTGCATTAGCTCCCCTGAGCTAATAGCAGATAGTTGTTGGCTTTAACACAGCAGGCTAGCACTGAATTCCTAGTATTTTTAGACCATAATAATGGCCTCTGCCCTGTTATGTGGCATCATGCCAACTGTATGAACGGTTCTGTCCCCAGCTGGCAGGAAGTGATATTGATAAGAAGATCACTGATGAGACTGACTACTACAAGAAGATGTGTGCTGTTGAGACTGGCATGAACAATAACGCCTTTGAGAAGAGGTGAGGGGTCACGCTTTAACACAGAGATATTACCGTTCAGATGAGATTCATGTGGTATGAGATATTAACGGTCAGATGAGATTCATGTGGTATGAGATATTAACGTTCAGATGAGATTCATGTGGTATGAGATATTACCGTTCAGATGAGATTCATGTGGTATGAGATATTAACGGTCAGATGAGATTCATGTGGTATGAGATATTAACGGTCAGATGAGATTCATGTGGTATGAGATATTAACGGTCAGATGAGATTCATGTGGTATGAGATATTAACGGTCAGATGAGATTCATGTGGTATGAGATATTAACGGTCAGATGAGATTCATGTGGTATGAGATATTAACGGTCAGATGAGATTCATGTGGTATGAGATATTAACGGTCAGATGAGATTCATGTGGTATGAGATATTAACGGTCAGATGAGATTCATGTGGTATGAGATATTAACGGTCAGATGAGATTCATGTGGTATGAGATATTAACGGTCAGATGAGATTCATGTGGTATGAGATATTAACGGTCAGATGAGATTCATGTGGTATGAGATCTGAAACATCACACTTAGGCCTAACAACTTATGGGTGAATTGATCCTTACTTTATGGCTTACTAATCATTTATGAATGGTTTATTTTTAATACATTACTACTTAATGACTGATTAACAATCAACTCATGCTCCTCTTCCTCCTCCTCCACCTCTACCTCCTCTTCCTCCTCCTCTAACCATCCTCCTCCTACTCCTCCTCCTCCACCACATCCTACTCCTCCTCCTCCACCACATCCTACTCCTCCTCTACCACCTCCACCTCCTCCTCCTCTACCACCTCCTCCTCCTCCCACTCCACCTCCTACTCCTCCCACTCCACCTCCTACTCCTCCTCTACCACCTCCAACTCCTACTCCTCTACCACCTCCTCCTACTCCTCCTCCTCCACCACATCCTACTCCTCCTCTACCACCTCCACCTCCTCCTCCTCTACCACCTCCTCCTCCTCCCACTCCACCTCCTACTCCTCCCACTACACCTACTACTCCTCCTCCTTTACCACCTTCTCCCACTCCACCTCCTACTCTACCCCCTCCACCTACTCCTCCTCCTCTACCACCTCCTCCCACTCCTTCTCCACCTCCACATCCTACTCCTCCTCTACCACCTCCTCCTCCTCTACCACCTCCACCTCCTCCATCTCCTCCACCTCCACATCCTCCTCCTCCTCTACCTTCTCCTCCACCTCCTCCATCTCCTCTTCCTCCTCCACCTCCTCCACGTCCTCCACCTACTCCATCTCCTCTTCCTCCACCTCCTCCATCTCCTCTACCACCTCCTCCACCACCTCCACCTCTACCACCTCCTCCATCTCCTCCACCTCCTCTACCACCTCCTCCACCTCCATCTCCTCTACCACCTCCTCCACCTCCTCCTCCTCTACCACCTCCTCCATCTCCTCCACCTCCTCCTCTACCACCTCCTCCACCTCCTCCTTCAGTATGATGGTGCACTACACCAGGATAATGCCCCAGGCCTCCTTCGACCAGCTCCACATAGTGTCAGAGAGGGTGCATGATGTTCTCCATGACTGCTGCAAGGACGAGCCAGGCCACTTCATCCTGCCTTGTGCAGAGGAGAAGGTCTGACACACACACACACACACACACACACACACACACATACACACACACACACACACACACACACACACACACACACACACACACACACATCCTCCCTACCCCCTCCCTCCACTACCCCCTCCTTCCACTACCCCCTCCCTCCACTACCCCCTCCCTACCTTTCCCTCCACTACACCCTCTTTCCCTCCACTACATCCTCCCTACCTTATCCTCCGCTACCCCCTCCCTCCACTACCCCCTCCCTCCACGTCTCTCTAGATATGTCACATCCTCTCATATTAAATCACTCTGCTCTTCCCAGTGTTGACCCCTCCCCTTTCTGTTTCTGTCACCACAGCTGACCAACACCATATACTCTACTGTACTCTGCTGTACTCTACTCTACTCTCCTGTACTCTACTGTACTCTACTCTACTGTACTGTACTGTAATCTACTGTACTCTACTGTACTGTAATCTACTGTACTCTACTGTAATCTACTGTACTCTACTCTACTGTACTGTACTGTAATCTACTGTACTCTACTGTACTGTAATCTACTGTACTCTACTGTAATCTGCTGTACTCTACTCTACTCTCCTGTACTCTACTGTACTCTACTCTACTGTACTGTACTGTAATCTACTGTACTCTACTGTACTGTAATCTACTGTACTCTACTGTAATCTACTGTACTCTACTCTACTGTACTCTACTGTACTGTACTGTATTCTACTGTACTCTATTGTACTGTAATCTACTGTACTCTACTCTACTGTAATCTACTGTACTATACTGTACTCTACTGTACTCTCCTGTACTGTACTGTACTCTACTGTACTGCCCTCTACTGTACTGTGCTCTACTCTACTGTACTCTACTGTACTGTAATCTACTGTACTCTACTGTAATCTACTGTACTCTACTCTACTGTACTCTACTGTACTGTACTGTAATCTACTGTACTCTACTGTACTGTAATCTACTGTACTCTACTCTACTGTACTATACTGTACTCTACTGTCCTCTACTGTACTGTGCTCTTCTCTACTCTACTGTACTGTGCTCTACTCTGCATTACCCATGTGTCCTCTACTGTACTGTGCTCTACTGTCCTCTACTGTACTGTGCTCTTCTCTACTCTACTGTACTGTCCTCTACTCTACTCTGCATTACCCATGTGTCCTCTACTCTACTCTGCATTACCCATGTGTCCTCTACTCTACTCTGCATTACCCATGTGTCCTCTACTCTACTCTGCATTACCCATGTGTCCTCTCCTCCACGCTGCATTACCCATGTGTCCTCTCCTCTACTCTGCATTACCCATGTGTCCTCTACTCTACTCTGCATTACCCATGTGTCCTCTACTCTACTCTGCATTACCCATGTGTCCTCTACTCTACTCTGCATTACCCACGTGTCCTCTCCTCTACTCTGCATTACCCATGTGTCCTCTCCTCCACGCTGCATTACCCATGTGTCCTCTCCTCTACTCTGCATTACCCATGTGTCCTCTACTCTACTCTGCATTACCCATGTGTCCTCTACTCTACTCTGCATTACCCATGTGTCCTCTACTCTACTCTGCATTACCCATGTGTCCTCTCCTCTACTCTGCATTACCAATGTGTCCTCTCCTCTACTCTACTCTGCATTACCCATGTGTCCTCTCCTCTACGCTGCATTACCCATGTGTCCTCTTCTCTCCTCTGCATTACCCATGTGTCCTCTCCTCTACTCTGCATTACCCATGTGTCCTCTCCTCTACTCTGCATTACCCATGTGTCCTCTCCTCTACTCTGCATTACCCATGTGTCCTCTCCTCTACTCTGCATTACCCATGTGTCCTCTCCTCTCCTCTGCATTACCCATGTGTCCTCTACTCTACTCTGCATTACCCATGTGTCCTCTACTCTACTCTGCATTACCCATGTGTCCTCTACTCTACTCTGCATTACCCATGTGTCCTCTCCTCTACTCTGCATTACCCATGTGTCCTCTACTCTACGCTGCATTACCCATGTGTCCTCTACTCTACTCTGCATTACCCATGTGTTCTCTACTCTACTCTGCATTACCCATGTGTCCTCTCCTCTACTCTGCATTACCCATGTGTCCTCTCCTCTACGCTGCATTACCCATGTGTCCTCTACTCTACTCTACATTACCCATGTGTCCTCTACTCTGCATTACCCATGTGTCCTCTCCTCTACGCTGCATTACCCATGTGTCCTCTCCTCTACGCTGCATTACCCATGTGTCCTCTCCTCTACTCTGCATTACCCATGTGTCCTCTACTCTACTCTGCATTACCCATGTGTCCTCTACTCTACTCTGCATTACCCATGTGTTCTCTACTCTACTCTGCATTACCCATGTGTCCTCTCCTCTACTCTGCATTACCCATGTGTCCTCTCCTCTACGCTGCATTACCCATGTGTCCTCTACTCTACTCTACATTACCCATGTGTCCTCTACTCTGCATTACCCATGTGTCCTCTCCTCTACGCTGCATTACCCATGTGTCCTCTCCTCTACTCTGCATTACCCATGTGTCCTCTCCTCTACGCTGCATTACCCATGTGTCCTCTACTCTACTCTACATTACCCATGTGTCCTCTACTCTACCCTGCATTACCCATGTGTCCTCTCCTCTACTCTGCATTACCCATGTGTCCTCTCCTCCACGCTGCATTACCCATGTGTCCTCTCCTCTACTCTGCATTACCCATGTGTCCTCTCCACAGCTGACCGATGCCATCGACGCCACATGTGAGGACTACGACCCCTCCAGCATTAACCCCCGCATCGCCCACTGCTGCAACCAGTCCTACTCCATGAGGAGACCCTGTATCCTGGCCATCCAGCCTGACACGGAGTTCATGCCCCCAGAGCTGGATGCCAGCAACTTCCACATGGGCCCTGAGCTCTGCACCAAGGACAGCAAGGAGCTGCTGCTCTCTGGGAAGAAGTGAGATATATTACCAACGCACTGTGAATAAACACGTGGGCACAAATTAAACACACGTAGGCATGAAACTAACACACACACACACGAGCTCACACATACACACACTCCAACAACAACAAAAATTAATGTGTGTGTGTGTGTGTGTGTGTGTGTGTGTGTGTGTGTGTGTGTGTGTGTGTGTGTGTGTGTGTGTCCTCAGACTACTGTATGGTGTGGTCAGACATAAGACCACCATCACTGAGGAGCAGCTGAAGTCCATCTCTACTAAATATCACAGTATGAAGGAGAAGTGCTGTGCTGCTGAGGACCAAGCAGCATGCTTCACTGAGGAGGTAAACACTCACCGCTCAACACGGTTCAAACCCTTTCATCCTCATTAAGAGAGGTGGTACAGAACAGTAGAGAGAGAACATCATGTCTCATTAAGAGAGGTGGTACAGAACAGTAGAGAGAACATCATGTTTCATTAAGAGAGGTGGTACAGAACAGTAGAGAGAACATCATGTCTCATTAAGAGAGGTGATACAGAACAGTAGAGAGAACATCATGTTTCATTAAGAGAGGTGGTACAGAACAGTAGAGAGAGAACATCATGTCTCATTAAGAGAGGTGGTACAGAACAGTAGAGAGAACATCATGTCTCATTAAGAGAGGTGATACAGAACAGTAGAGAGAACATCATGTTTCATTAAGAGAGGTGGTACAGAACAGTAGAGAGAGAACATCATGTCTCATTAAGAGAGGTGGTACAGAACAGTAGAGAGAACATCATGTTTCATTAAGAGAGGTGGTACAGAACAGTAGAGAGAACATCATGTCTCATTAAGAGAGGTGATACAGAACAGTAGAGAGAACATCATGTTTCATTAAGAGAGGTGGTACAGAACAGTAGAGAGAGAACATCATGTTTCATTAAGAGAGGTGGTACAGAACAGTAGAGAGAGAACATCATGTCTCATTAAGAGAGGTGATACAGAACAGTAGAGAGAACATCATGTTTCATTAAGAGAGGTGGTACAGAACAGTAGAGAGAGAACATCATGTTTCATTAAGAGAGGTGGTACAGAACAGTAGAGAGAGAACATCATGTCTCATTAAGAGAGGTGATACAGAACAGTAGAGAGAGAACATCATGTTTCATTAAGAGAGGTGATACAGAACAGTAGAGAGAACATCATGTTTCATTAAGAGAGGTGGCACAGAACAGTAGAGAGAGAACATCATGTCTCATTAAGAGAGGTGGTACAGAACAGTAGAGAGAACATCATGTTTCATTAAGAGAGGTGATACAGAACAGTAGAGAGAGAACATCATGTTTCATTAAGAGAGGTGGTACAGAACAGTAGAGAGAGAACATCATGTTTCATTAAGAGAGGTGGTACAGAACAGTAGAGAGAACATCATGTCTCATTAAGAGAGGTGGTACAGAACAGTAGAGAGAGAACATCATGTTTCATTAAGAGAGGTGATACAGAACAGTAGAGAGAGAACATCATGTCTCATTAAGAGAGGTGATACAGAACAGTAGAGAGAACATCATGTTTCATTAAGAGAGGTGGTACAGAACAGTAGAGAGAGAACATCATGTCTCATTAAGAGAGGTGATACAGAACAGTAGAGAGAGAACATCATGTTTCATTAAGAGAGGTGGTACAGAACAGTAGAGAGAGAACATCATGTTTCATTAAGAGAGGTGGTACAGAACAGTAAAGAGAGAACATTAATTGATTCTAACAACTGATCACCTTGTTTTCTCCTACAGGCACCCAAGCTGGTTGCTGAGAGTGCAGAGCTGGTCAAGGCTTAAGATAGAATTGTGATGATTTTAATTTCAAAAGATGAACTGATGATTTAAAAAAAATAAAAATAATAAAGGTTCTGTCTGTATCGATCCATCTACCTCCCCAGCCTACATTTACACCATGGTGACCTCATCCTCCTATCCACAACGTCTTGTCATCCACTCATAAGTCTGTCTATCAGTGATCTGTGATCGACTCATAAGTCTGTCTATCAGTGATCTGTGATTGACTCATAAGTCTGTCTATCAGTGATCTGTGATCGACTCATAAGTCTGTCTATCAGTGATCTGTGATCGACTCATAAGTCTGTCTTTCAGTGATCTGTGATTGACTCATAAGTCTGTCTATCAGTGATCTGTGATTGACTCATAAGTCTGTCTATCAGTGATCTGTGATTGACTCATAAGTCTGTCTATCAGTGATCTGTGATTGACTCATAAGTCTGTCTATCAGTGATCTGTGATTGACTCATAAGTCTGTCTATCAGTGATCTGTGATTGACTCATAAGCCTTACAGCCTACCCTCATCAAACCTCTATCTGGGATGAATCACGCCGCTGGTTAATTTCTGATAGACATGAATGACTCCTGTCAATCAAATACACATGAATAACTGAATAAAGTCATGTTTATCAACTGTATTACTGCCGTGGATATTTATTAATTATGTGTTTGGAGGATTCTCAAGACTTTAATACTTGTCCATGCGTTGGTTTCTTTATGACTATATCACAATTTTAAACCCATGAGTTTTCTTACAACTGTTTATGAATTATTTGTGTCTTTACATTGTGTTTTATTAACAGTTGATGAACTAAGTATAAATCCTTCATAAACCCTTTATGAGGGCAACGTTAATGGAAAGAGTTGCAAATATTTTTTTTTTTCCGAAATTCTTAGCTTTCTCTCTCTCTCTCTCTCTCCATGGCTCCCTCCTCACTAAAAGAGAAACATATTGACACATTTCATCTGAATAATTCACAACGCAATAAATAAAAGTAGTGATGAAGTCAATCTCTCCTTCAATTTAAACCAGGAGAGATAAACATGCATATTATTAATGTTAGTTCTCTGTGTACATCCAAGGGCCAGCCGTGCTGCCCTGTTCTGAGACAATTGCAATTTTCCTAAGTCCTTTTTTGTGGCACCTGACCACACGGCTGAACAGTAGTCAAGGTGCAACAAATCTAGGGCCTGTAGGACCTGCCTTGTTGATAGTGTTGTTAAGAAGGTAGAATCTAGGGCCTGTAGGACCTGCCTTGTTGATAGTGTTGTTAAGAAGGTAGAAACTATGGCCTGTAGGACCTGCCTTGTTGATAGTGCTGTTAAGAAGGTAGAAACTATGGCCTGTAGGACCTGCCTTGTTGATAGTGTTGTTAAGAAGGTAGAAACTATGGCCTGTAGGACCTGCCTTGTTGATAGTGCTGTTAAGAAGGTAGAAACTATGGCCTGTAGGACCTGCCTTGTTGATAGTGTTGTTAAGAAGGTAGAAACTAGGGTCTGTAGGACCTGTCTTGTTGATAGTGTTGTTAAGAAGGTAGAAACTAGGGCCTGTAGGACCTGCCTTGTTGATAGTGTTGTTAAGAAGGTAGAATCTAGGGCCTGTAGGACCTGCCTTGTTGATAGTGTTGTTAAGAAGGTAGAATCTAGGGCCTGTAGGACCTGCCTTGTTGATAGTGTTGTTAAGAAGGTAGAAACTAGGGCCTGTAGGACCTGCCTTGTTGATAGTGTTGTTAAGAAGGTAGAATCTAGGGCCTGTAGGACCTGCCTTGTTGATAGTGTTGTTAAGAAGGTAGAATCTAGGGCCTGTAGGACCTGCCTTGTTGATAGTGTTGTTAAGAAGGTAGAAACTAGGGCCTGTAGGACCTGCCTTGTTGATAGTGCTGTTAAGAAGGTAGAATCTAGGGCCTGTAGGACCTGCCTTGTTGATAGTGTTGTTAAGAAGGTAGAAACTAGGGCCTGTAGGACCTGCCTTGTTGATAGTGTTGTTAAGAAGGTAGAATCTAGGGCCTGTAGGACCTGCCTTGTTGATAGTGTTGTTAAGAAGGTAGAAACTAGGGCCTGTAGGACCTGCCTTGTTGATAGTGTTGTTAAGAAGGTAGAAACTAGGGCCTGTAGGACCTGCCTTGTTGATAGTGTTGTTAAGAAGGTAGAATCTAGGGCCTGTAGGACCTGCCTTGTTGATAGTGTTGTTAAGAAGGTAGAAACTAGGGCCTGTAGGACCTGCCTTGTTGATAGTGTTGTTAAGAAGGTAGAAACTAGGGCCTGTAGGACCTGCCTTGTTGATAGTGTTGTTAAGAAGGTAGAAACTAGGGCCTGTAGGACCTGCCTTGTTGATAGTGTTGTTAAGAAGGTAGAGCAGCGCTTTATTATAGACAGACTTCTCTCCATCCTAGATACTGTTGTATCAATATGTTTTGACCATGACAGTTTACAATCTAACATTTCAACTTGCTCAATTTCCAAATTTAAGTCGAGGTTTAGGGTTTAGTGAATGTTTTGTTCCAAATACAGATGCTTTCAGTTTAAGAAATATTTAGGGCCAATTTATTCCTTGCCACCCATTCTGAAACTAACTGCAGCTCTTTGTTGAGTGTTGCAGTTATTTCAGTCGCTGTAGTAACTGACGTGTATAGTGTTGAGTCATCCGCATACATAGAAACTCTGGCTTTACTCAAAGTCAGTTGCATGTCGTTAGTAAAAATAGAAAAAAGAAAAGGGCCTAAACAGCTACCCTGGGGAATTCCTGATTCTAATTGGATGATATTTGAGAGGCTTCCATTAAAGAACACCCTCTGTGTTCTGTTGGACAAGTAACTCTTTATCCACATTATAGCCGGGGATGTAAAGCCATAACACATACGTTTTTCCAGCAGCAGACTATGATCAATAATGTGAAAAAGCTTCACTGAAGTCTAACAAGACAGCCCCCACAATAATTTTATCATCAATATCTCTCAGCCAATCATCCGTCATGTCCATTAACAGTGACTGGAGTCAAATAATCAACACTAGTTCATATTAATTCAACAGATCGTGGTCAGTAAACCCATGGAATATGGTGTTAATAAAATGTACATACAAATATATTAGCAAGTACAAATTACAAGTGCATAACTATATTGTAATTTTCCATTAAGAATAATTGTTGGGAAAAGTATTTGTATCGTTTTTGTTGCAATGTTTTCATTAACCATGTCCAATATTTTATTGGCAATATTAAGAAAAAGCCTCATGTTGATGTTGGTCACATCACTGCTAACTAACGTGAGCTAGTCAATGCTGCGCACAATGTGCAGTTCCAAAACCATCCAACAGGTGGCAGCCTAGACCACAAATTAATGTTTTGCATTAAATAATGTTGTAGTTAGGTGCAATATAGCAGGATTGGGATTGTAGGCTGCCAACCTTGATTATGATGGAATTGTATAAACTCAGATTAGCAGAAGGCATGGAATATAACTGTAGAGTGTGTGTGTGGGGGGGGGGGGGGGTTAGTTAGTGATACTTGTTGGTTAGTTAGTGATACTTGTTGGTTAGTTAGTGATACTTGTTGGTTAGTTAGTGATACTTGTTGGTTAGTTAGTGATACTTGTTGGTTAGTTAGTGATACGTGTTGGTTAGTTAGTGATACTTGTTGGTTAGTCAGTAATACTTGTTGGTTAGTCAGTGATACTTGTTGGTTAGTCAGTGATACTTGTTGGTTAGTCAGTGATACTTGTCGAATGGTGAACATAGCTCCAAAAGTTGGATTCAGTGTCCAGATAATCAATTACTGTCAAAACCCTGCTCATAAAATTGGCTAGGTAGCTAATGTTAGCAGCACTGCTAGCTGGACTGTGTAGTCCCTAACATTCCACTTTGACATTGCTCATCCAAATATTTATATATTCTTAATTACATTCCTTGACTTTAGATTGTGTGTATTGTTAGATATTACTGCACTGTTGGTGCTATAAACACAAGCATTTCGCTAAACACATGTATGTGAAAAATAAAATTTGATTTGATATAGTTTAATGTTATCTGTCAGTACGGTTTTGAGTCAACATGTTGAAATGTAAATTATTCTAATCTGGTTTACTGTGAGGTCAATAACTCTGAATAGCATCAACATGGGCTAACAAAATGTGTTTACAGTAGTAGTGTAAGTAGACCGTCCCCTCGCCCATACCCGGGCGCGAACTAGGGACCTTCTGCACACATCAACAGTCACCCTCGAAGCATCGTTACCCATCGCTCCACAAAAGCCGCGGCCTTTGCAGAGCAAGGGGAACTACTACTTCAAGGTCTCAGAGCAAGTGACGTCACTGATTGAAACGCTATTTAGCGCCCACGCTAACTAAGCTAGCCGTTTCACATCCGTTACAGTAGCAAGAGAACACAGTTTACCTCCAGTTCTCCATCTTTGCGCTCTCTCCCTCAGAGAACGAACAGTCGCGTGCGCGTGCCGACATTTCTTTGGATGAATCATAAATGTCTTGGAAAAGCACTTTGACTCCGCCTCCTAAAGTGCCACCTTACACAGAAATGCTGCTTTTAGGCAGCACTAAAAAGGGCAGGACAGGTTCATTCATGATTGGAGTATTCATTGCGGTGTGAAATACAGTGTAGACTCGTTGGTTTTACACCATCCCAGCAGGGAAAAAGACTCTCAGGGCTGAGACAAAATCATTCGGGGCTAAACACCCGAAATCCCAGGTCTGGTGACTTCAAATGGCCCAAACATTGACGTCTCTAAATTTCATATTTTCAACTTTCATTCAAAACCGAAAATGAACCTGATTTCAACGTACAGAAAATACACATGTTCAACTTTCACTCAGAACCTAAATTGAATACCTTCAACGGCTGGAGAATTTGTTTTTACATTTTAGACGTCTTTTCACCTTCATTTTACTCACAGTGACTATTCTTGTAGGGGCGGCAGAAAGGCCAGGAGCAGAACTGCATTAACCGCTGTGTGCGTCAAAGATTTGAATGGATGGAAAGAAGGGCGATAATACCTTTCCTGAGTTTATACCTTTCCTGAGTTTATATTATATATATATTATGAGCATAAAAACCACCAGAATCATTGAGAAAAACATTAGATATCAAAAGAACATGACAATTATTTATCATTTGTCTTTTCATAACAGCTTTTTTGTATGACATTATCACAGGGTGAACACTGCCTACCCTCCTACACTGACTGTACGTCACTGGCGCACAGTACCTCACCAGAGTTCGACAGCATTGTGAGCAAATATGCTTCTGTAATCCCCAAAATCAATGACACACAATGACCAATTACCTCCACGTTTGTCATTAGAAAAATGTAAACATTCTTGTTGTGCGCCCCTTTTATACTCATAATAAAACCATGCGAGATGGTAGCTTCAGATTGTTTTACTCATCATGTGTACATTTGCTCAAATATAATATAAATGATTACATCAGTATGAATAAAATATAGATAGGAAATAAGTCTTGTTGTTTCATCTACTTCCTTGTTCTGTATTAGTTGGGAGATTCCCACTGAATTGTGGGCGTTCAACGTCTCGAGGGGATTACCCCAACTCAACACTGAGAATGCCGCTCAAATACAGACATGTTTACAGGTAACCAAATGATATTACTCTCGTGTAATGTTCAATACATTATTGGTAGACAACGCATAGGCAAAATCTCCGCAAGTGTAGACTAGTCTATTATCAACGTAATCTGTACGTTTAATTCATTTGGGTGAATTCCCTTAGCCTATGTCATCTGATCTCACTGTGCATTCCTACCGATCACACGTTTTCGTTTAAAGTCGTCCCAAGTTAAAAACGTAAATGCGAAAGTTATGTGCTTTTCAGAGGAATAGCTAATTGATCTATCGATAAATGTGTTTTTAGCGTTCCCATCCATATTTACACAGCAGCACATTCGTTCGCGCATCTGAGGCTGTGATATTCTGGGCGGAGACACCGGGGAATTCCCAGGCGACTCTCTCTCTCTCTCTCTCTCTCTCTCTCTCTGTCTGTCTCGCTCTGTCTCTCACACACTTTCTCTCTCTCTCCCAGCTGGAGCTTCTCATTCAGACAACAACCCGTGATAAGGTTGTGCACACCAACACCATGGATGGTAAGTCTCTACAGATATTATTAATATTATGAGGCGACTGCTAAAAATGGTATTTCAGCAGGATTCTACAACACATTCAGGCTTCACATGTAATTATTATTTTACGTTTTTTTTTAATGTGGTTCGTCATTGACGTGATGATCTGAGAAGTATTTTTGTGAAAAATAAGAAATTCAACAATTTCTATGGTTTGCTTACACGTTATTATTAAATGTTTAACCTGTTTATTTTTGGTCAACATTGCTAACTGTTGCCTAACATATGCCAAAAATGACTAGTCTTAGAATCAACACTGATCACCGGCACGGAAAGAAGGTTCAAGTGCTTGTCTATTTGCGCGTGATAGTTTTCAGATTGGGTTTTCTTTAGAAACTTTTCTTTAAAAACAAGCCAAAACTTTGTAGACTAAATTATATAAAAGCACTTGGTTCCCATATACTGATAATGGTCTATATAGCCACTGTGCACGATGTGTTAGGAGGAAGTGTCTGTTATTTACTTGAAATTTGGCACGGGTTGCAGAACGTGTCTCATCTAATAGCCTGAGAACAACTATTGTGAATATCTAGTTTGGTATAGCTGTCACTCATTCCTCCTGTTTTCACATTCTTTCATTGATAACTTAATTCATTTGGTTACTCACTCTCGTGTGTGTGTGCGCGTGTGTGTGTGCGTGTGTGTGAGCAGCTTGGGCGTGATAACGTTCCTCCCCATTCACTTCCTCAATTGTATTCTTGGGTTGGCAGAGATGTCAGTCATATTTTTGCTAGAGAATGTGAATGTGTAGACAGACAGGCAGACAGGCAGGCAGACAGACGGACACAGACAGACAGACAGACCGACCAAGGCTCAGCAGCAGGTGGTGGAGAGAAGGTCTGAGTTGGTAAGGTGGTTTGTAGGTAGCGTGAGAATGTGAAAGGGTGAGAGGGGGGAGGCAAGTGTACATGCTTCAGGTGTCTCATTAGGAAGAATTGCTAAAGCATAGCTGTGTGTGTGTGTGTGTGTGTGTGTGTGTGTGTGTGTGTGTGTGTGTGTGTGTGTGTGTGTGCACGCGCGCGCGCGCGCGTGTCTCTGGTTAGGTTTAGGTTGGGTTTATGAGAAGTCAATGTGTGGTTGACTGTCAATGAGTTCCCCATGTACTAACATACTGTACCGATCCTTGCTATATGAGCCACGTTACAATTCCCACCAAGCGGCTTAACCCTTATTGGCACAATGCCTTTGGGTGTTTGTCTTTCACACCAGTGACCTGGGTTCGCTTCCCTGCTCCAACGTTTGTTACAAAACTCACCAACCAGAATTGTTAATGAGCCGGTAAATATGGAGCCAATTTCTCAGGATTTGTCTACATATTTGATAAGTAATACATTATCTACCCAATACATTATCTACCCAATACATTATCTATCTCATACATTATATACCCAATACATTATCTACACAATACATTATCTATCCTATACATTATCTACCCAATACATTATCTATCCAATACATTATATACCCAATACATTATATACCCAAAACATTATCTACCCAATACATTATCTATCCTATACATTATCTACCCAATACATTATCTATCCTATACATTATCTACCCAATACATTATCTACCCAATACATTATCTATCCAATACATTATATACCCAATACATTATATACCCAAAACATTATCTACCCAATACATTATCTATCCTATACATTATCTACCCAATACATTATCTATCCAATACATTATCTACCCAATACATTATCTATCCAATACATTACCTACCCAATACATTTTCTACCCAATACATTATCTATCCTATACATTATATACCCAATACATTATCTACCCAATACATTATCTACCCAATACATTATCTATCCAATACATTATCTACCCAATACATTATCTACCCAATACATTATCTACCCAATACATTATCTATCCAATACATTATCTACCCAATACATTATCTACCCAATACATTATCTACCCAATACATTATCTATCCAATACATTATCTACCCATAGCCTTTGTTTCTAAGTGACTATTCAGAACCTTTGATGACTGCCTTTTGCACTATAGTTGTATAGTATTTGAGTGTGTCTTGTCATCTATAGTATAAATACATATGTACACTAACGGTCAAAGGTTTTAGAACACCTTCTAATTTCAAGGGTTTTTCTTTATTTTTACTATTTTCTACATTGTAAAATAATAGTGAAGACATCAAAACTATGAAATAACACATGTAGTAACCAAAAAACGTGTTCAAATCAAAATATATTTTATAAATGAGATTCTTCAAATAGCCATCCTTTGCCTTGATGACAGCTTTACACACTCTTGGCATTCTCTCAACCAGCTTCTTGAGGTAGTCACCTGGAACGCATTTCAATTAACAGGTGTGCCTTGTTAAAAGTTAATTTGTGGAATTTCTTTCCTTCTTAATGCGTTTGAGCCAATCAGTTGTGTGGACGCTCATATGGTATGTTTGGTATTGTTACACAAGACAGATGGTTACTTCTAGCTACTTTTCAACTACATAATACTTTTAAGCTACTTTGCAACTACTTAGCATGATAGCTAACCCTTCCCCAAACCCTAACCTTAACCCTTCCCGTAACCCTAACCCTTTCAGCTAACCCTTCCCCTAACCCTAACCCTTTCAGCTAACCCTTCCCCTAACCTTAACCCTTTCAGCTAACCCTTCCTCTAACCTTAACCCTTTCAGATAACCATTCCCCTAACTCTAACCTTAACCCTTCCCCTAACTCTAACCTTAACCATTCCCCTAACTCTAACCTTAACCCTTCCCCTAACTCTAACCTTAACCCTTCCCCTAACTCTAACCTTAACCCTTCCCCTAACTCTAACCTTAACCCTTCCCCTAACTCTAACCTTAACCCTTCCCCTAACTCTAACCCTAACCCTTCCCCTAACTCTAACCCTTCCCCTAACTCTAACCCTAACCCTTCCCCTAACTCTAACCCTTCCCCTAACTCTAACCCTAACCCTTCCCCTAACTCTAACCATCAACCCTTTAACAAATAGGAGGGTGGGGGGTGGAATACTAAACTATATGGAATACTAAACTATATGGAATACTAAACTATATGGAATACTAAACTATATGGAATACTAAACTATATGGAATACTAAACTATATGGAATACTAAACTATATGGAATACTAAACTATATGGAATACTAAGCTATATGGAATACTAAGCTATATGGAATACTAAACTATATGGAATACTAAACTATATGGAATACTAAACTATATGGAATACTAAACTATATAGAATACTAAACTATATGGAATACTAAGCTATATGGAATACTAAGCTATATGGAATACTAAGCTATATGGAATACTAAACTATATGGAATACTAAACTATATGGAATACTAAGCTATATGGAATACTAAGCTATATGGAATACTAAACTATATGGAATACTAAGCTATATGGAATACTAAACTATATAGAATACTAAGCTATATGGAATACTAAACTATATGGAATACTAAACTATATGGAATACTAAACTATATGGAATACTAAGCTATATGGAATACTAAACTATATGGAATACTAAACTATATGGAATACTAAACTATATGGAATAGTAAGGTATATGGAATACTAAGGTATATGGAATACTAAACTATATGGAATACTAAACTATATGGAATACTAAACTATATGGAATACTAAGCTATATGGAATACTAAACTATATGGAATACTAAACTATATGGAATACTAAACTATATGGAATACTAAACTATATGGAATACTAAACTATATGGAATACTAAACTATATGGAATACTAAACTATATGGAATACTAAACTATATGGAATACTAAACTATATGGAATACTAAACTATATGGAATACTAAACTATATAGAATACTAAACTATATGGAATAGTAAACTACAGTGGGGCAAAAAAGTATTTAGTCAGCCACCAATTGTGCAAGTTCTTGTGCAAGTTCTCCCACTTAAAAAGATGAGAGAGGCCTGTAATTTTCATCATAGGTACACTTCAACTATGACAGACAAAATGAGAAAAAAATCGAGAAGATCACATTGTAGGATTTTTAATGAATTTATCTGCAAATTAAGGTGGAAAATATTTTTTTTTGGAGGGGGTCTAACTCAATATTAGGAAAGGTGTTCTTAATGTTTGGTATACTCAATGTATAGTAATGGTACTGTATATATAATTTAACAGACACTTTTATTCAAAGCGACTAACAGTCGTTTGTGTATAAATGTTTCATATGGGTGGTCCCGGGAATCTAACCCATTATCCTGGCCTTGCAAGCACCATGCTGTACCAACTGAGCTACAGGGGACCATATATAACCCTCTCTCCCTGTGTTGTTGTCCAGTGGCAGAGCCCAGTGTTCAGATCTTTGAGCAGCCCAAACAGAGGGGCATGCGCTTCAGGTACAAGTGCGAAGGCCGCTCTGCAGGCAGCATCCCTGGAGAGAGGAGCTCTGACAACAACAGGTCATACCCCACAATACAGGTAAGCAAATAATATCATAGTCATATGCCATTTAACAGACACTTTTATCTGACTTACAGTCATGTGTGCGTACATTTTACATACGGTCCTGGGAATTGAACCTACTGTCCTACTGTAGTTATATACTACATAGTGTTGAACGATTAACCGAATATTCGGGGGGGCGCGGTTATTAAAAAACTAATTCACCGAGATCGGTTCAATTACTTCAATTCCATTTAGTCCAACGCGTCGTTTCTCTGGAGAGAAATCAAATCAAGAACTATATGGGACGCTGGGCTGAAGGGAGTTGTAGTTTTCATGAAGCAAATATTCAACCTAGTTCAGCGCAGGGACTGCGTAATTACTACAATGACCAGAATCCATTGCGCCTGTTCTTTTCCGGCTCTGACACAGATGGATACACTTTTATGCCTGCTAAGTTAGGTTAGATACACACAGACCGCATACGCCATCGCATGAGAGAGGAATGTACACAACACAACGATGAGATAGAGTGGGATAGAGAGTTCATGAAAGTATGCCTTATCTACTTTGAAGAGCTAGTAGTGAAAGGATTTTGTCAGACAACTCGGCAGCATACTTAAGCAGGCTAGCCTAGCTAAACAGGATGACTACAGACAGCTCTGCAGTATATTTAGGCAGGTTAGCCTAGCTAAACAGGATGACTACAGACAGCTCTGCAGTATATTTAGGCAGGTTAGCCTAGCTAAACAGGATGACTACAGACAGCTCTGCAGTATATTTAGGCAGGTTAGCCTAGCTAAACAGGATGACTACAGACAGCTCTGCAGTATATTTAGGCAGGTTAGCCTAGCTAAACAGGATGACTACAGACAGCTCTGCAGTATATTTAGACAGGTTAGCCTAGCTAAACAGGATGACTACAGACAGCTCTGCAGTATATTTAGGCAGGCTAGCCTAGCTAAACAGGATGACTACAGACAGCTCTGCAGTATATTTAGGCAGGTTAGCCTAGCTAAACAGGATGACTACAGACAGCTCTGCAGTATATTTAGGCAGGCTAGCCTAGCTAAACAGGATGACTACAGACAGCTCTGCAGTATATTTAGGCAGGTTAGCCTAGCTAAACAGGATGACTACAGACAGCTCTGCAGTATATTTAGGCAGGCTAGCCTAGCTAAACAGGATGACTACAGACAGCTCTGCAGTATATTTAGGCAGGCTAGCATAGCTAAACAGGATGACGACAGTACAGTATGGAGAGAACATAACATTAGATGGCCTGGCTGACACTGTTACTGCCTGAGATGAGATGATGACTAATACTACAGTATATCCATCTCAACACTAATACTACAGTATATCCATCTCAACACTAATACTACAGTATATCCATCTCAACACTAATACCACAGTATATCCATCTCAGCACTAATACTACAGTATATCCATCTCAACACTAATACTACAGTATATCCATCTCAACACTAATACAACAGTATATCCATCTCAACACTAATACTACAGTATATCCATCTCAACACTAATACTACAGTATATCCATCTCAACACTAATATTACAGTATATCCATCTCAACACTAATACTACAGTACCAGTATATCCATCTCAACACTAATACCACAGTATATCCATCTCAACACTAATACTACAGTATATCCATCTCAACACTAATATTACAGTATATCCATCTCAACACTAATACTACAGTATATCCATCTCAACACTAATACCACAGTATATCCACCTCAGCACTAATACTACAGTATATCCACCTCAGCACTAATACTACAGTATATCCATCTCAGCACTAATACTACAGTATATCCATCTCAACACTAATACATACTACAGTATATCCACCTCAACACTAATACTACAGTATATCCATCTCAACACTAATACCACAGTATATCCATCTCAACACTAATACCACAGTATATCCATCTCAACACTAATACTACAGTATATCCATCTCAACACTAATACTACAGTATATCCACCTCAGCACTAATACTACAGTATATCCACCTCAGCACTAATACTACAGTATATCCATCTCAGCACTAATACTACAGTATATCCATCTCAACACTAATACATACTACAGTATATCCACCTCAACACTAATACTACAGTATATCCATCTCAACACTAATACCACAGTATATCCATCTCAACACTAATACCACAGTATATCCATCTCAACACTAATACTACAGTATATCCATCTCAACACTAATACTACAGTATATCCATCTCAGCACTAATACTACAGTATATCCATCTCAACACTAATACATACTACAGTATATCCACCTCAACACTAATACTACAGTATATCCATCTCAACACTAATACTACAGTATATCCATCTCAACACTAATACATACTACAGTATATCCATCTCAACACTAATACTACAGTATATCCATCTCAACACTAATACTACAGTACCAGTATATCCATCTCAACACTAATACTACAGTATATCCATCTCAACACTAATACTACAGTATATCCATCTCAACACTAATACTACAGTATATCCATCTCAACACTAATACTACAGTATATCCACCTCAACACTAATACTACAGTATATCCATCTCAACACTAATACTACAGTATATCCACCTCAACACTAATACTACAGTATATCCATCTCAACACTAATACTACAGTATATCCATCTCAACACTAATACTACAGTATATCCACCTCAACACTAATACATACTACAGTATATCCACCTCAGCACTAATACTACAGTATATCCATCTCAACACTAATACCACAGTATATCCATCTCAACACTAATACTACAGTATATCCATCTCAACACTAATACTACAGTATATCCATCTCAACACTAATACTACAGTATATCCACCTCAGCACTAATACTACAGTATATCCATCTCAACACTAATACCACAGTATATCCATCTCAACACTAATACTACAGTATATCCATCTCAACACTAATACTACAGTATATCCATCTCAACACTAATACTACAGTATATCCACCTCAGCACTAATACTACAGTATATCCACCTCAACACTAATACTACAGTATATCCATCTCAACACTAATACTACAGTATATCCACCTCAGCACTAATACTACAGTATATCCATCTCAACACTAATACTACAGTATATCCATCTCAACACTAATACTACAGTATATCCATCTCAACACTAATACTACAGTATATCCATCTCAGCACTAATACTACAGTATATCCATCTCAACACTAATACATACTACAGTATATCCACCTCAACACTAATACTACAGTATATCCACCTCAACACTAATACTACAGTATATCCATCTCAACACTAATACTACAGTATATCCACCTCAACACTAATACTACAGTATATCCACCTCAACACTAATACTACAGTATATCCACCTCAACACTAATACTACAGTATATCCACCTCAACACTAATACTACAGTATATCCATCTCAACACTAATACTACAGTATATCCATCTCAACACTAATACTACAGTATATCCACCTCAACACTAATACTACAGTATATCCATCTCAACACTAATACTACAGTATATCCATCTCGACACTAATACTACAGTATGTCCACCTCAACACTAATACTACAGTATATCCACCTCAACACTAATACATACTACAGTATATCCACCTCAACACTAATACTACAGTATATCCATCTCAACACTAATACTACAGGAAATCCACCTCAGCATTAATACTACAGTATATCCATCTCAACACTAATACCACAGTATATCCATCTCAACACTAATACTACAGTATATCCATCTCAGCACTAATACTACAGTATATCCATCTCAACACTAATACTACAGTATATCCATCTCAACACTAATACTACAGTATATCCATCTCAACACTAATACTACAGTATATCCATCTCAACACTAATACTACAGTGTATCCATCTCAACACTAATACTACAGTATATCCATCTCAACACTAATACTACAGTATATCCATCTCAACACTAATACTACAGTACCAGTATATCCATCTCAACACTAATACTACAGTATATCCATCTCAACACTAATACTACAGTATATCCATCTCAACACTAATACTACAGTATATCCATCTCAACACTAATACTACAGTATATCCATCTCAACACTAATACTACAGTATATCCATCTCAACACTAATACTACAGTACCAGTATATCCATCTCAACACTAATACCACAGTATATCCATCTCAACACTAATACTACAGTATATCCATCTCAACACTAATACTACAGTATATCCATCTCAACACTAATACTACAGTACCAGTATATCCATCTCAACACTAATACTACAGTATATCCATCTCAACACTAATACTACAGTATATCCATCTCAACACTAATACTACAGTATATCCATCTCAACACTAATACTACAGTATATCCATCTCAACACTAATACTACAGTATATCCATCTCAACACTAATACTACAGTACCAGTATATCCATCTCAACACTAATACCACAGTATATCCATCTCAACACTAATACTACAGTACCAGTATATCCATCTCAACACTAATACCACAGTATATCCATCTCAACACTAATACTACAGTATATCCATCTCAACACTAATACTACAGTATATCCATCTCAACACTAATACCACAGTATATCCATCTCAACACTAATACCACAGTATATCCATCTCAACACTAATACCACAGTATATCCATCTCAACACTAATACTACAGTATATCCACCTCAACACTAATACTACAGTATATCCATCTCAACACTAATACTACAGTATATCCATCTCAACACTAATACTACAGTATATCCATCTCAACACTAATACTACAGTATATCCATCTCAACACTAATACCACAGTATATCCATCTCAACACTAATACCACAGTATATCCATCTCAACACTAATACTACAGTATATCCACCTCAACACTAATACTACAGTATATCCACCTCAACACTAATACTACAGTATATCCATCTCAACACTAATACTACAGTATATCCATCTCAACACTAATACTACAGTATATCCATCTCAACACTAATACTACAGTATATCCATCTCAACACTAATACTACAGTATATCCATCTCAACACTAATACTACAGTATATCCATCTCAACACTAATACTACAGTATATCCATCTCAACACTAATACTACAGTATATCCATCTCAGCACTAATACTACAGTATATCCATCTCAACACTAATACTACAGTACCAGTATATCCACCTCAACACTAATACTACAGTATATCCACCTCAACACTAATACTACAGTATATCCATCTCAACACTAATACTACAGTATATCCATCTCAACACTAATACCACAGTATATCCATCTCAACACTAATACAACAGTATATCCATCTCAACACTAATACTACAGTATATCCATCTCAACACTAATACTACAGTATATCCATCTCAACACTAATACTACTGTATATCCATCTCAACACTAATACTACAGTACCAGTATATCCATCTCAACACTAATACTACAGTACCAGTATATCCATCTCAACACTAATACTACAGTATATCCATCTCAACACTAATACTACAGTATATCCATCTCAACACTAATACTACAGTATATCCATCTCAACACTAATACTACTGTATATCCATCTCAACACTAATACTACAGTACCAGTATATCCATCTCAACACTAATACTACAGTATATCCACAACACTAATACTACAGTATATCCATCTCAGCACTAATACTACAGTATATCCATCTCAACACTAATACTACAGTATATCCATCTCAACACTAATACTACAGTATATCCATCTCAACACTAATACTACAGTATATCCACCTCAGCACTAATACTACTGTATATCCACCTCAACACTTATACTACAGTATATCCATCTCAACACTAATACTACAGTATATCCATCTCAACACTAATACTACAGTATATCCATCTCAACACTTATACTACAGTATATACACTAGTGTATCATAATACGCTAACCCTGAGGAGTATATACAGGACCATATCCTAGTCACTAGTGTACTGCAGTTTTCGAGCCAGCATTTGTCGCTAAATCTAGTCCTCTCTGACCCCATGAGCAGGTATCTCTGTTTTGAATAGTTTCTACTCTCTCTGCCCATCCGAACAATTAGCCACTCCTTCCTGCTCCAGCCCTGTGAAAACCACTCACAGACAGCTGTGATGAAATGATAAAGAGATTTAATGATTTGTGATGTCATTACTAGTATTCTAGACTCTCTGGTCTACTAACAACTTTCACTGATGTTGTCCATGTTATTGATTCCTCTCCTCTTCTCCTCTCATATCTTCTCCTCTGTTCTCCTCTCATCTCTTCTCCTCTGTTCTCCTCTCCCCTCTCTTCTCTTCTGTTATCTTATCTCCTCTTATCTTCTCTCTTCTCCTCTCTCCACTTCTCTTCTCTTATATTCTCCTCTTCTATCTTCTCATCTCTTCTCATCTCCGCTCTTCTCCGCTCTTCTCTCTTCTCTTCTCCTCTCTTCTCTTCTCCTCTCTCCACTTCTCCTCTCTTCTCTTCTCCTCTCTCCACTTCTCCTCTTCTCTTCTCTTCTCCTCTCTCCTCTTCTCCACTTCTCCTCTTCTCCTCTCTCCACTTCTCTTCTCTTATATTCTCCTCTTCTATCTTCTCATCTCTTCTCATCTCTGCTCTTCTCCGCCCTTCTCTCTTCTCTTCTCCTCTCTTCTCTTCTCCTCTCTCCACTTCTCCTCTTCTCCTCTCTTCTCTTCTCCTCTCTCCACTTCTCCTCTTCTCTTCTACTCTCTTCTCTTCTCCACTTCTCCTCTTCTCCTATCTTCTCCTCTCTCTCTCTTCTCCTCTCTCCACTTCTCCTCTCTCTCCTCTCTCTTCTCTTCTCCTCTCTTCTCTTCTCTTCTCCTCTCTCCACTTCTCCTCTTCTCCTCTCTTCTCCTCTCTCCACTTCTCCTCTTCTCTTCTCCTCTCTTCTCTTCTCCACTTCTCCTCTTCTCTTCTCCTCTCTTCTCTTCTCCACTTCTCCTCTTCTCCTCTCTTCTCCTCTCTCCACTTCTCCTCTCCTCTTCTCCCCTCTTCTCCGCTCCTCTTCTCCCCTCTTCTCCTCTCCTCTTCTCCCCCTTCTCCTCTTCTCTTCTCCCCTCTTCTCCTCTCTCCACTTCTCTTTTCTCCTCTCTCCTCTCTCTCCTCTCTCTCTTCTACTCTCTCCACTTCTCTTTTCTCCTCTCTCCTCTCTCTCCTCTCTCTCTTCTCCTCTCTCCACTTCTCCTCTCTCTCTTCTCCTCTCTCCACTTCTCTTCTATCTCCTCTCTCTCCTCTCTCTTCTCTCTCTCCTCTCTCTCTTCTCCTCTCTCCACTTCTCCTCTCTCTCTTCTCCTCTCTCCACTTCTCCTCTCTCTCTTCTCCTCTCTCCACTTCTCTTCTCTCCTATCTCCTCTCTCTCCTCTCCTCTCTCTCCTCTCTCTTCTCCTCTCTCTTCTCTTCTCTATGTTCCTCTTTTATTAGTGTGTTTATCCTTTATTAAACCCGGTAAGTAATCTCTTTTACAATAACGACCTGAACGCCCTGTATTCACTTCCTTCTTTAAATGTTTACCCCTCCTCTCTTTCCCCATCAGATTCTGAACTACTGTGGGAAGGGCAAAGTGCGCGTTTCCCTGGTAACCAAGAACGAGCCCTTTAGGCCCCACCCCCATGACTTGGTGGGCAAGGACTGCAAGGAGGGATTCTACGAAGCTGAGTTTGGCCCAGAGCGCAAGGTCTTCGCGTGAGTCACCCTTCATCACTTTACCCCATCGTCATCATCCACTTGAGTTTATCTCACACACACGGTTACCATTATCATCATCATCATCATCATTATAATAAACACAGTCACCACCATCATCATTATTTTCCACTTTTAGTCACTATCACTATCATCATCACCATCATCATCATCACCCTTTTCACTGTCATTTGCATCACCACCCCCTTGTCAAGGGCAGAGTCATGTTGTGGGAGTTCCTCCAGTTGTTTTGCATGTGATGATGTGATCACACACACGCACACACACACGCACACACACAGGCACGCATGCACACGCACACACACACACACACACACTAGTCCAAATGGATGGCCCCTCACTTTGCAAAACCACAGTGCTGAGGGAATTCCCCAGATAATATCACTTTGTCTATGTATCTGTGTAACCGCTTGGGTTATACATGGAGACCATTTTATGCCCCAGGACCCTGAGTTTCTGACTTCCCTATGCTTCGTATCCACAGCTTCCAGAATCTGGGTATCCAGTGTGTGAGGAGGAGAGAGGTAAAGGACTCCATCGTGCAGAGGATGACCAGAGGGATCAACCCATTCAATGGTGGGTTTCTCTCTCAGCTACAGTCTCTCAGGCTTTTCTCCTCCCCCCCCCTCTCTTCCTCTCTCTCTCCCCCTCTCTTCCTCTCTCTCTCCCCCCTCTTCCTCTCTCTCTTCCCCCCTCTCTTCCTCTCTCTCCCCCCTCTCTTCCTCTCTCTCCTCCCCTCTCTTCCTCTCTTCCGCTCTCTCTCCCCCCTCTTCCTCTCTCTCTCCCTCCTCTCTTCCTCTCTCTCTCCCCCCTCTCTTCCTCTCTCTCCCCCCTCTCTTCCTCTCTCTCTCCCCCCCTCTCGTCCCCCCTCTCTTCCTCTCTCTATCCCCCCTCTTCCTCTCTCTCTCCCCCCTCTCTTCCCCCCTCTCTTCCTCTCTCTCCCCCTCTCTTCCTCTCTCTCCTCCCCTCTCTTCCTCTCTCTCCTCCCCTCTCTTCCTCTCTCTCTCCCCCCTCTTCCTCTCTCTCTCCACCCTCTTCCTCTCTCTCTCACCCCCTCTCTTCCTCTCTCTCCCCCCCTCTCTTCCTCTCTCTCCCCCCTCTCTTCCTCTCTCTCTCCCCCCTCTCTTCCTCTCTCTCTCCCCCCCTCTCTTCCTCTCTCTCCCGCCTCTCTTCCCCCCTCTCTTCCTCTCTCTCCCCCCCCTCTCTTCCTCTCTCCCCCCCCTCTTTCACATTTACTTTCTGACATATTCATTTAGAGTGAGAAGTAGATATATATACATGGGCTACTGCTGTCCTAACCACAAGTGGACGGAGATAGATCTGTCAATTTCCTCCTAGAACTTCTATCCCCGGGTCTCTGCAGCAAAGTGTCGTTGTTGTCTCCATTACAAGACAAGAGCTAACCTGCTTCCCCATTTTCATAACACACAGTTGTAGTGCTGGATACCACGTGAGAGAGGGGGATGTGTGTGTGTGTGTGTGTGTGCGCGTGTGTGTGTGTGTGTGTGTGTGTGTGTGTGTGTGTTTGTGCTGAAGGTGTGCAGCCTCTGATAACATTGAAAACATGAAGTACTACCATACAAGCCATTGTACTGATTGGGCAGTACTACCGTACAAGCCATTGTACTGATTGGGCAGTACTACTATACAAGCCATTGTACTGATTGGGCAGTACTACTATACAAGCCATTGTAATGGTATATAGATACCGTCCTGTAGGTTTTCTGTCCAGCCCTGTTCCTGGAGAGATACCTCCAGGTTCTCTAGATTAGGGTTGGAGTTATAACCTACTGGACAGTAGCTCTCCAAGAACAGGGTTGGAGTTATAACCTACTGGACAGTAGCTCTCCAAGAACAGGGTTGGAGTTATAACCTACTGGACAGTAGCTCTCCAAGAACAGGGTTGGAGTTATAACCTACTGGACAGTAGCTCTCCAGGAACAGGGTTGGAGTTAAAACCTACTGGACAGTATCTCTCCAGGAACAGGGTTGGAGTTATAACCTACTGGGCAGTAGCTCTCCAGGAACAGGGTTGGAGTTAAAACCTACTGGACAGTAGCTCTCCAGGAACAAGGTTGGAGTTTAAACCTACAGGATGTTAGCTCTCCAGGAACAGGGTTGGAGTTATAACCTACTGGACAGTAACTCTCCAAAAACAGGGTTGTAATTTAAACCTACAGGATGTTAGCTCTCCCGGAACAGGGTTGGAATTTAAACCTACAGGATGTTAGCTCTCCCGGAACAGGGTTGGAGTGCTATTTGTCAATAGCAAATGAGGAAATCTGGTCACCGTTTGGCCATACAGAACTTGTGTGTTGTTAAAAGGAAGTAGGAGTCATTATTCATCGATGTGAATAACACACAGCAGTTCTGTTACTAAACTTTGTACCAATTCTGTTACACCACTTCCTCTCAACTCCCCTCGACTGTTTTACCTCATCATGTCCGCTACTCTTTACGGATCGACGGTCTAAACAAAACGGCGGTAACAACATGTGTATCTAGACTGAGACTGAGATTGAGATTGTTCTTCTCAAATGTAGCATCGTGAATAGCCCTGTTTATCTGGCCCTTATGGATCCATGTGAAACAACTTTGTTGTGTGGTTTCAAAAAAGGAGAAATGAAACACGTAAATAAATCCTGGGATGGAGACAGACAACAGGTTTTTACAGACAACACACTTGGCAGGGTTTGAGTTTGGAGGAATTTGATTGGAATTGAGAAAACAAGAGCACCTTGTAGAGCATAAGGGTCCAACTCATTCCACGGAGGGACTAGTGTCTGCAGGTTTTTTGGTTTTTCCTTTCAATTAAGACCTTGACAACCCGGTGAGTGAAGCTCCTTACTAATCAGTGACCTTAATTCACCAATCAAGTACAAGGGAGGAGAGAAAACCCACAGACACTCAGCCCTCCGTGGAATGTGTTTGACACCTGCAGTGTAGAATAACTAGAGTTTCCAGTCCAGGTCGTTGTTTCCGTGGTGACGGTCGGTGGCGAGTTGTCGCGGCGATGGTCGAATGGCAAGGCAAGAGAATAACATTTCACTTCTGCAGTGAAACACAGCTGCTTCCTGTACAGGGAGAGATACAGACAGACACACACACACACACACACACACACACACACACACACACACACACACACACACACACACACACACACACAGCCCCCCTTCCGTTTAAGTATACAGACCACTAGGTCTGCTTCTACATGGGAAAATGGCTGACATCATTTAAAAAAATGGAATTCCATTTTATTCATTTTTTGTTCCTGTGAGCTCAATGCGCAGTTTCCTTTAAAGATAAATCAGATCCAGCCTGAACTGTGTGATGTAGTTGGGAGTTGTAGTTTCCTTTAAAGATAAATCAGATCCAGCCTGAACTGTGTGATGTTGTAGTTTCTCTAAAGATAAATCAGATCCAGCCTGAACTGTGTGATGTAGTAGGGAGTTGTAGTTTCCTTTAAAGATAAATCAGATCCAGCCTGAACTGTGTGATGTAGTAGGGAGTTGTAGTTTCCTTTAAAGATAAATCAGATCCAGCCTGAACTGTGTGATGTAGTAGGGAGTTGTAGTTTCCTTTAAAGATAAATCAGATCCAGCCTGAACTGTGTGATGTAGTAGGGAGTTGTAGTTTCCTTTAAAGATAAATCAGATCCAGCCCGAACTGTGTGATGTAGTAGGGAGTTGTAGTTTCCTTTAAAGATAAATCAGATCCAGCCTGAACTGTGTGATGTAGTAGGGAGTTGTAGTTTCCTTTAAAGATAAATCAGATCCAGCCCGAACTGTGTGATGTAGTAGGGAGTTGTAGTTTCCCTTAAAGATAAATCAGATCCAGCCTGAACTGTACGATGTAGTAGGGAGTTGTAGTTTCCTTTAAAGATAAATCAGATCCAGCCCGAACTGTGTGATGTAGTAGGGAGTTGTAGTTTCCTTTAAAGATAAATCAGATCCAGCCTGAACTGTGTGATGTAGTAGGGAGTTGTAGTTTCCCTTAAAGATAAATCAGATCCAGCCTGAACTGTGTGATGTAGTAGGGAGTTGTAGTTTCCCTTAAAGATAAATCAGATCCAGCCCGAACTGTGTGATGTTGTAGTTTCTCTAAAGATAAATCAGATCCAGCCTGAACTGTGTGATGTAGTAGGGAGTTGTAGTTTCTCTAAAGATAAATCAGATCCAGCCTGAACTGTGCCATGTAGTAGGGAGTTGTAGTTTCCAACAGGCCAATATTCGACATAGGGTTAATCAATGGATTTGAAGGTGGTTTCTAGACAGGTTGGGACGAGGGTTAATCAATGGATATGAAGGTAGTTTCTAGACAGGTTGGGACGAGGGTTAATCAATGGATATGAAGGCGGTTTCTAGACAGGTTGGGACGAGGGTTAATCAATGGATATGAAGGTGGTTTCTAGACAGGTTGGGACGAGGGTTAATCAATGGATTTGAAGGTGGTTTCTAGACAGGTTGGGACGAGGGTTAATCAATGGATTTGAAGGTGGTTTCTAGACAGGTTGGGACGAGGGTTAATCAATGGATATGAAGGTGGTTTCTTGACAGGTTGGGACGAGGGTTAATCAATGAATATGAAGGTTGGGACGAGGGTTAATCAATGGATATGAAGGTGGTTTCTAGACAGGTTGGGACGAGGGTTAATCAATGGATATGAAGGTTGGGACGAGGGTTAATCAATAGATATGAAGGTGGTTTCTAGACAGGTTGGGACGAGGGTTAATCAATGGATATGAAGGTTGGGACGAGGGTTAATCAATAGATATGAAGGTGGTTTCTAGACAGGTTGGGACGAGGGTTAATCAATGGATTTGAAGGTGGTTTCTAGACAGGTTGGGACGAGGGTTAATCAATGGATATGAAGGTTGGGACGAGGGTTAATCAATGGATTTGAAGGTGGTTTCTTGACAGGTTGGGACGAGGGTTAATCAATGGATTTGAAGGTGGTTTCTTGACAGGTTGGGACGAGGGTTAATCAATGGATGTGAAGGCGGTTTCTAGACAGGTTGGGACGAGGGTTAATCAATGGATATGAAGGCGGTTTCTAGACAGGTTGGGACGAGGGTTAATCAATGGATATGAAGGTTGGGACGAGGGTTAATCAATGGATATGAAGGTGGTTTCTAGACAGGTTGGGACGAGGGTTAATCAATGGATTTGAAGGTGGTTTCTAGACAGGTTGGGACGAGGGTTAATCAATGGATATGAAGGTGGTTTCTAGACAGGTTGGGACGAGGGTTAATCAATGGATATGAAGGTTGGGACGAGGGTTAATCAATGGATATGAAGGCGGTTTCTAGACAGGTTGGGACGAGGGTTAATCAATGGATATGAAGGTGGTTTCTAGACAGGTTGGGACGAGGGTTAATCAATGGATTTGAAGGTGGTTTCTTGACAACCAAAGAGATTATTCATAAGGGGGACAAGATTCAGCTTCCCGGTCTCAGTCCCTCTCAGCCTTTTACATTCTCAACCCTCCACCTGCTTAACCTCTCTTGATCTGTGGCTGTCTCTCTCTCTCTCTCTCTCTCTTTCACACACACACACACACACACACACACACACACACCTGCCACTCTGCCTCCCCCTCTCTCACTCTTCCTCATTCTCAAAGTACCTACCTACAGTACCAGCTAATCAACCCAGCTCCAAACCCAGACCTCTCTAGATGTCTGCCTGTCTGTCTGCCTGCCTGCCTGCCTGCGTGCCTGCCTGCCTGCCTGCCTGCCTGCCTGTCTGTTTGTCTGTCTGTCTGTCTGTCTGTCTGTCTGTCTGTCTGCCTGCCTGCCTATCTGTCTGCTTGCCTATCTGTCTGTCTGTCAGTCTGCCTGTCTGTCCGTCTGCCTGCCTGTCTTTCTGTCCGTATGTCTGTCTGCCTGCCTGCCTGTCTGCTTGCCGATCTGTCTGCTTGCCTATCTGTCTGTCTGTCTGTCTGTCTGTCCGCCTGTCCGTCTGTCTGCATGTCTGTCTGCCTGTCTGTCTGTCAGCCTGTCTGCCTATCGGTGTCTGGCCGGCACACACACACACAAGTGTGAGAACGTCTATTTCCACTTCTATTAGAGGTGCTGATGTCTGCCACCCTCTCAGCTTGCCTGTTGGACTTCAAGTCATACACAGTTTAATGCATACAGTAGTGGACCCTATCTCCTTCCCCTTGCTCTGTCTGGTCATTGTGGTTTTACCAGGGCTGCTGTCTACGTCAATTCTCCTCTCTTCTCTCTCCCCCTCTCTCTTTCAAGTCAGAAGTCGTCATTGGTGCCCCGACAGTCTTGTTTCTTAAGTCTGCATTACCCACACCCACACACAGACATACACACTTATACACACACTGATATTTCCACCTGCGGTGACATCACTAGGCGTCACAATGGTGATGCTGTAGGAGGGATAACCTCTAGAGAGAACCCAGAGAGAGAGAACCCAGAAAGAGAGAGAGTGGGAGAGAACCCAGAGGGAGAGAACCCAGAGAGAGAGAAAGAGAACCCAGAGAGAGAAAGAGAACCCAGAGAGAGAGAGAGAACCCAGAGAGAGAGAGAGTGGGAGAGAACCCAGAGGGAGAGAACCCAGTGAGAGAGAGAGTGGGAGAGAACCCAGAGGGAGAGAACCCAGAGAGAGAGAAAGAGAACCCAGAGAGAGAAAGAGAACCCAGAGAGAGAGAGAGAACCCAGAGAGAGAGAACCTAGAGAGAAGCCAGAGAGAGAGAGGTAGAGAACCCAGAGAGAGAGAAAGAGAACCCAGAGAGAGAGAGAACAAAGCTGTGAACGATCTGAGAGACAAGGCAAGAAGGGCATTCTATGCCATCAAAAGGAACATAAATTTCAACATACCAATTAGGATCTGGCTAAAAATACTTGAATCAGTTATAGAACGCATTGCCCTTTATGGTTGTGAGGTCTGGGGTCCGCTCACCAACCAAGAATTATCAAAATGGGACAAACACCAAATTAAGACTCTGCATGCAGAATTCTGCAAAAATATCCTCAGTGTACAACGTAGAACACCAAATAATGCATTAGGCCGATACCCACTAATTATCAAAATCCAGAAAAGAGACATTAAATACTACAACCACCTAAAAGGAAGTGATTCCCAAACCTTCCATAACAAAGCCATCACCTAGAGAGAGATGAACCTGGAGAAGAGTCCATTAAGAAAGCTGGTCCTGGGGCTCTGTTCACAAACTCAAACACACCCCACAGAGCCCCAGGACAGCAGCACAATTAGACCCAATCAAATCATGAGAAAACAAAAAGATAATTACTTGACACATTGGAAAGAATTAACAAAGAAACAGAGCAAACTAGAATGCTATTTGGCCCTAAACAGAGAGTACACAGCGGCAGAATACCTGACTACTGTGACTGACCCAAAATGAAGGAAAGCTTTGACTATGTACAGACTCAGTGAGCATAGCCTTGCTATTGAGAAAGGCCGCCGTAGGCAGATCCGGCTCTCAAGAGAAGACAGGCTATGTGCTCACTGCCCACAAAATGAGGTGGAAACTGAGCTGCACTTCCTATCCTCCTGCCAAATGTATGACCATATTAGAGACACATATTTTTCTCAGATTCCACAAAGAATATGAAAACCCAATTTTGATAAACTCCCATATCTATTGGGTGAAATACCACAGTGTGCCATCACAGCAGCAAGATGTGTGACCTGTTGCCACAAAAAAAGGGCAACCAGTGAAGAACAAACACCATTTATAAATACAACCCACGAGAGAGAGAGAGAGAGAGAGAGGGGGGCAGAGAGAGAGAGAGAGATAGAGAGGGGGGCAGAGAGAGAGAGAGCTAGAGAGACAGAAAGAGAAAGAGAGAGGCAGAAAGAGAGAAAGTGTGGGCTGATATGAAACATGGTCACCGTACGTACGTGTGTGTGGGGGTGTGACACTTTTGGGCTGTCAAAACCGTTAATGCATGTGTATATGTGTGTGTGTGTGGGGGGGGGAGGGAGAGACCTATATCTCTGTGTGTGGATGAGTAGGTCTAAGAGTCTGTGGGTTGTATCTGTGACGTTTCTAACCACCCTATCTAAGCACTACCTGTGTGTGAGGCTAGGGGAACCTCCCACGTGCCCCATGTCAGAGCCCAAACACTCTGCTACTATGGACTACAGAGAAGGTGTTAAGGGTAACTGTCTTGTAAGATGCGCTCCAACGCACTACTGCACATCTCTCACTCACTCTCTCACTCACTCCCTCCCTCTCTCTCACGCTCTCCCTCGCTCTCTCTCTCCCCCTCTCTCACTCTCTCTCACTCTCTCACTCACTCTCTCTCACTCTTTCACTCTCTCACTCACTCACTCCCTCCCTCTCTCTCTCTCCCCCTCACTCACTCTCTCTCACTCTCTCACTCACTCCCTCCCTCTCTCTCACTCTCTCCCCCTCTCTCACACTCTCACTCACTCACTCCCTCCCTCTCTCTCACTCTCTCCCTCGCTCTCTCTCTCCCCCTCTCTCACTCTCTCACTCACTCACTCCCTCCCTCTCTCTCACTCTCTCTCCCTCTCTCTCTTTCTCTTTCACACACTCTCTCTCTCTCTGTCTCTCTCTCTCTCAATTCAATTCAATTCAAGGGCTTTATTGGCATGGGAAACATGTGTTAACATTGCCAAAGCAAGTGAGGTAGATAATATACAAAAGTGAAATAAACAATACAAATTAACAGTAAACATTACACATACAGAAGTTTCAAAACAATAAAGACATTACAAATGTCATATTATGTCATACATACAGTGTTTTAACAACGTACAAATGGTTAAAGGACACAAGATAAAATAAATAAGCATAAATATGGGTTGTATTTACAATGGTGTTTGTTCTTCACTGGTTGCCCTTTTCTCGTGGCAACAGGTCACAAATCTTGCTGCTGTGATGGCACACTGTGGAATTTCACCCAGTAGATATGGGAGTTTATCAAAATTGGATTTGTTTTCGAATTCTTTGTGGATCTGTGTAATCTGAGGGAAATATGTCTCTCTAATATGGTCATACATTGGGCAGGAGGTTAGGAAGTGCAGCTCAGTTTCCACCTCATTTTGTGGGCAGTGAGCACATAGCCTGTCTTCTCTTGAGAGCCAGGTCTGTCTACGGCGGCCTTTCTCAATAGCAAGGCTATGCTCACTAAGTCTGTACATTGTCAAAGCTTTCCTTAAGTTTGGGTCAGTCACAGTGGTCAGCTATTCTGCCACTGTGTACTCTCTGTTTAGGGCCGCACACTCTCTCTCTCTCTCTCTCTCTCTCTCTCTCTCTCTCTCCCTCTCTCTCTCGCTCTCTCTCTCTCTCTCTCTCTCTCCCTCCCTCTCTCTGTCCCTCTCTCTCTCTCTCTCGCTCTCTCTCTCTCTCTCTCTCTCCCTCTCTCTCTCTCTCTCTCTCTCTCTCTCTCTCTCCCTCCCTCTCTCTGTCCCTCTCTCTCTCTCTCTCGCTCTCTCTCTCTCTCTCTCTCTCTCTCTCCCCCTCTCTCTTTCCCTCTCTCTCTCTCTCTCTCTCTCTCTCTCTCCCTCCCTCTCTCTTTCCCTCTCTCTCTCTTTCATGCCCTACCGCTCTCTCTTAGATCTCTGTGCAGCCCAGTCTCCCTTTCCTTCTCTGTCTATCGTATTTTAACTTTTTTGAAAAGAGATGATGTTTCTCTTTCCTATTGTGGCCAATAGTGTTTCAACTACGTGGAAACAAGTAGCCTGTTTACTACTCACGTATTCAACTACTGAACAAGGTCATGTGTGTGTGTGCGCGTGTGTGTGTGTGTGTGTGTGTGTGTGTGTGTGTGTGTGTGTGCATGTATATTTACTTGTCGTTTGATTGGCTGACTGACTGATTGATGTCCCCACAGTGCCACGGGAGCAGCTGTTACAGACCGAGGAGTACGACCTGAACGTGGTGCGACTCTGTCTGCAGGTGTTCCTACAGGACGACAGCGGACACTACAACCGTGCGCTCAACCCCATTGTCACAAACCCCATCTATGACAACAGTGAGTATAGCTAGGCTTGACGTTCAATAGTCAGGCTTACACTAGCACAAACCTCATCTATGACAACAGTGAGTAGATCTAGGCTATCACTAGCTGGCCTTGACAGTGAATAGCCAGACTAACACTAGCACAAGCCCATCTACGACAACAGTGAGTATAGCTATGCTAATGCTAGCTAGCTAAAATAACTCCATATACGATAACCGTAAAATAGCCAGGCTAATGCTAGCACCAACGCTAGCCAGGCTAATGCTCGCTAGCACCACCCCCATCTACAGCAACAGAGAGTATCCAGTAGCTAGGCTAACCCTAGCTTGCTTACAGACCTCTATATACATTACCAGTGAGCGCTGTAGCCAGGCTAGCACTAGCTAGGACTAAACCTAGCCGGGCTAAAGCTAGCTAGCACCAACCTCATCTAAGACAACAGTGAGTAGAACCAACCAAACCAGTGACTACTACGCTAATGCTATCTTATGACGACCTGGCTACATTCTCTGTCTGACATTGCACCCCTTCTGTTTATAGACAAAGAGGAAGCAAGCAGACCACAAACTCAACATTAACATGAATGTTTTAAGCAGCACTGTTGCCGTGGTTCACTGTTGCCGTGGTTCACTTCCTCATATGAAAGCATGCATGTGATTCTCTATCTCGTTAGAGAGCACTCCAAAATAACTTAATGCCCCTGTCGTCTGTCCCTAGTGCTCTGGTGTTAAACTGCCTTGACTGAAACTGGTGAAAGTTATTCTTTATACCTGACAAGAGTGTAGGGTTAAAGAGATTTCACTCACAATATACATACATGGCATGCTTGCTCACACACACACACACACACACACACACACACACACACACACACACCGTGTAACCTTTGTCATCTCCTCTCCTGTAACCTTTGTCACCAAGGGGCTCCGAACACGGCTGAGCTGCGTATCTGTCGGGTCAACAGGAACAGTGGCTGTGTGAAGGGAGGAGACGAGATCTTTCTGCTGTGTGATAAAGTCCAGAAAGGTACAGTATGTCCACAGAGTGTAAAGAAATTGAAAATATGTATTCTCACCTTCCCTTCCATGGATCACAATGTACTGCTATGGGACTCCCGATCACGGGCCGGTTGTGATGCTATATGTGTCTCTTTTCATTCATCCATCCATCCATCCATCATCCATCCATCCATCCATCCATCCATTCATCCATCCATCCATCCATCATCCATCCATCCATTCATCCATCCATCCATCCATTCATCCATTCATCCATCCATCCATCCATTCATCCATTCATCCATCCATCATCCATTCATCCATCCATCCATCCATTCATCCATCCATCCATTCATCCATCCATCCATTCATCCATTCATCCATCCATCCATCCATCCATTCATCCATCCATCCATCCATTCATCCATCATCCATCCATTCATCCATCCATCCATCCATCCATCCATGCACTTCCTTAGTCATAGTCCTTGTCTCTTCTGTCCTATTCACTCATTCCTTCATCTCCTCATCCCTCCATCCCTCCCATTCCCTGCTCGTGTCCAGATGACATTGAGGTGCGTTTCTTCACTCCTGGCTGGGAGGCTAAGGGCTCCTTCTCCCAGGCTGACGTTCACCGCCAGGTGGCCATCGTCTTTAAGAGCCCGCCCTACTACGACACTTCCATCACCGGCCCGGTCACTGTGCACATGCAGTTACGCCGTCCCACCGACCAGGAAGTCAGCGAGCCCATGGAGTTCAGATATCTACCCGACGACAAGGGTGAGGAAGCCATCTCATTTTTTATATTTATTCTCTCCCTGTTGTAATCATAGTTTACTCATTCATGTTGACTGCGCTATAAATCAGGAACATACCATGTGAATGTTGGTTTCCGCTAGGCTGACACTTTAACATAGCATCTGTGTGTTGGCTACAGATCCCTATGGTTGCCAGGAGAAGAAGAGGAGAAGAGAGCACCTGATGAAAGCCTTACCCGGGTTCCTACCTTTAGGTGGAATGAATCCCATGAACAGACCGAAGGCAGTACCACACAGTCCCATGGCCCAGTCCATGAGAAAAGGTAAGAGAACACACACACACACACACACACACACACACACTTAACCAACCCCGACCTAGGCCCAGACACTGATCCTCTTATCTTAAACCACCTGCTACCTCTCTTTATCTGTGTCTGTCTGTGGAATGCACACTCACACACACACACACACACACATAAAATCTCCCACTGAAATAAACGCACAAAAGTCGTGATATTGATGGAACTTTATTTAACAACCTGGTCTCAGAGCAAAACATATTATATTTTACGAAATCCATGCCATTCTATTTAGCATGATATGTTGCTTTACATTAGGTTACATTACATTGGCCTACCAATGTAATAGCGGTCGTACAATATAATACGAATTGCAGGACGTATAGAATCCTACACCTTGATCGCGTTTGACCCGTTTAATATGATGTATTACATTCGTTTAGTGTTTTTGGGCTCCCGGGTGGTGCAGTGGTCTAAGGCACTGCATCGCTGTGCTAGAGGCATCACTACAGACCCTGGTTCGATCCCGGGCTGTATCACAACCGGCCCGTGATCGGGAGTCCCATAGTGTGGCTCACAATTGGCACAGCATCATCCGGGTAAGGGGAGGGTTTGGCCGGTGTAGGCCGTCATTGTAAATAAGAATTTGTTCTTAACTGACTTGCCTCGTTAAATAATATATTTATTTTTTTAAGTATGAGGTTCGACTAGTTTAGTATGATATATTACGTTAAGGTTTGGGTTAGGAGTTAGGTTAAATGGTAAAGGTTAGGGTTAGCGGAAGGGTTAGCTAACATGTTAAGTAGTTGCAAAAGTAGCTAAAAAGAAATAAGTAGTTGCAAAATTGCTAATTAGCTAAAACGCTAAACTTGTCCGTGATGAGATTCGAACTCACAACATTTGAGTCGCTAGCTCCACGTTCACGTTATACATATCACACTAAATAGAGTGGCTTGGATTTTAGGAAAATATTTTACGTTTTTGCTCTGAGACCAGGCTGTATTTAAGCCTTGATGTAGAGATGTATTGTTTTGCTCTGAGACCAGGCTGTATTTAAGCCTTGATGTAGAGATGTATTGTTTTGCTCTGAGACCAGGCTGTATTTAAGCCTTGTTGTAGAGATGTATTTCTATATACACAACAACACTAATCTCCAAACCTCCTCTTTACCAGACATCAACAACATGTACATGAAACAGCCCTCTCCCGCTATGATGCGTCAAACCCCTCCTACCATGTACAACCACGCCAACCAACATTACCAACAACATAGCCCTCAGCAGCGCACAATGATGACATCCATCAACCAGATGTGGCCCCAACCCAACCCGACTTTGTCCCTGGAGACCATCAGAATTAACCCCTCGAGCACCGGTAGTAACCAGGGTAACGGTATGCAGCAACAGCAGGTGAACCACTGTGTTACCTCTGGGTACCTTCATGGAGGGGAGAGCAGCGGTAGTGGTAGCGGTGGTGGTGGTGGTAACATCCTGCCCCAACTCACCATGGGGGACCTGCAATGTCTGGGTCTGGAGTCCAATCTCCAGGGTCCTTCGGCCAGTCATGCCCTGCCCGGTGGGCCTGATCTCCAGCTCCACCACCAGCAGCCTCACCCCCAGCACCCTCACCAGCGGCAGCACTTCCAACAGCATAGACAGCAGCAGCTCCACCAGAGGAAAGGGCCATCCTTTACCCAGGGCATGGGGAGCCAGGAAGGGCAGATCCAGGGGAGTCAGACCCAGACCCTGGGCCTCCAGGCACCCTGGAACAACGGTGGCGAAGTGGGGTCCCTGGGGTTAGGCTTCCTCCTGGATAGCGTGGAGAGTGATGAGATCATCCAGGGCCTGGTGGGAGGAGGGGGCCCTCAGGCCACCTTCCAACTGAAGCAGGAGCCCCTAACTGGGGGACAGGAGGGCCAGATGACCGCCTCTTGTTCCTTCTCCGCCTCGGACGGCCAGCAGCAGCAGTCGTACGCCAACCTCCTTCCCCGGCCTATGAGTAACAGCAACGGCATCACCATGGAGACAGCAAGGCATGAAAGCACCAATAGCAACTCCAACAACATCCAGGCCCTCAAGAACTTACAGAACCCCTTTACCCCAGCCAATGGAATGGGGCAAGAAGGTGCCCATTTTGACTCCTTGGCTGCCTGGGCCTTTTTCACTCCACCGCAGTGACTTGGCACATTCTCAGCCTGTGGGAAATGCTTCTGGCAGTCTCAGTGAGCAAATGCTTAGTCATCTTGTCTGTGCAAGAATGTGGTCAGAACTTGTGAACAGACAGAGATATTTTCAGGGCAAAGGTAACTCAACTGGCTATATGAATATGATATGAATGTACTTTTTTTTTTATATCACTCAATCAGTCTCAGAGTTAGATGAGTTGAGTTCTCTGCCAACAGAAGTAATCAATGCTTTGTGGTTTTAACATGATGAATATGCTTTTGAGGAAAAGGCGGATAAAGGTTAAGATAAACACGTGATAGTATGTTTTTGTTAACACTTTACTTGAAGTGGGCTGTTATAATGGCCTTACTAACCCATACAGAAGCAAGAATGTCATTACACCTTCCATGAAATGACCCCACATCATGTTGTTAGGTTAAAAAGAACACATGGTTCACACCATTCAAACCAATGAGGGTTCAGAACTTTAAAGCCGACGATCTCAGGAGGATCTTTTATCAGATAGAACCTTGTAGTTCTAATGTCCCGATTCAACGGTCTACTGTTCCATGTTCCGTGTTCCATGTTCCGTGTTCCGTGTTCCGTGACAGTGTTATGTTACAGTGTAATGTTGGTCATAGAGCCTCCAGAGTGGCCCGGTGGTCTAAGACACTGTTCTAGATGTGCCACTAGAGATCCTGGTTTGAGTCCAGGCTCTGTCGGCAGCCGGCCGCGACCGGGAGACCCATGGGGCGGCGCACAATTGGCCCAGCGTCGTCTGGGTTAGGGGAGGGTTTGGCCGGCTGGGATGTCCTTGTCCCATCGCGCTCTAGCGACTCCTGTGGCGGGCCGGGCGCTATGCACGCCGACACGGTCGCCAGGTGACACTTGTGTTTTCTCCGACACATTGGTGCGGCTGTCTTCTGGGTTAAGCGGACATTGTGTCAAGAAGCAGTGCGGCTTGGCTGGGTCGTGTTTAGGAGGACGCACGGCTCTCGACCTTCGCCTCTCCCGAGTCCGTACGAGAGTTGCAGCGATGGGACAAGACTGTAACTACCAATTGGGGAGGAAAAAGAGGTAAAAATACCCCAAAAATCTAAAAACATTTATCAAGGTTGAGCATAAAAAACTGTCATGACCTGTTACGTCAGCTGTTATAACAGCATCATAAAGGTACTATGACAAGTCCACTTTGGGTAAAGTGTTCTATGTCCTGTACATCTACAATAAAGCCAGTTGAGAGTTTAGCGTGTTCAATCTCTACAAATGCTATAGCTCTGAAGAGTGGCGAGGTACTCAGATTCCCTCAGAGGAAGATTCTGGGAGTGTCCAGTCAGTCACTGTTGGAATACTTCAGAGATGCCTCCTTGTTTCCTTGACCTATCCTGTCACTCACTGAGCTACAAGTGATAGTATATCTGAAAGCAAGGTGACCACCTTATTACTTCCACCAATCCAACCATTTGAGATCCGTGATGACTTCAGGTGAGGTAGGAAGGAAGAATGCATTTCTGCAGTATTTCAACAGGACCAGTGGTAGGTAGCACTGTGGTATTCCCTGGTAATGGCTATGTCATATTAATAATCACGTGTGCTATCTATCCCAGAGTTCTCAGAGCATTGTGATGTAATCAACACTACGGAACACTATCCCAAATGGCACCCTATTCCCTAGTGCACTATATTAGGGCTCTGATCAAAACTAGTGCACGGCATAGGGGATAAGGTGCACTTTGGCATGCTGACCGTGGTTCCACATCAAATGCATCAGTTACTTTTCATGTCATAATTTACCCAAATACTGTATGTATGGTTTATAAATACTGTATGTATGGTGTATAAATGTTGATGGGTTTTTGTCTTAAAAAGTTATTATTTTCATGAACAACATTTTGTAAGCTGATGATGTTTCTGTGGTATTTTCCTAAATGTTTTATGCAATTAATTCTTAATAAAAATCTTTATTTTATTCTAGACAAGTTTGCAATTGATTGTATCGAATGGGAAACAACATACTTAGTGCTCATTCCCAGTGGACTAAATAATCAGTATTTCATATTTGCCATAATCTCTGAAACAAAAACATTACTTAATTGTGTCAGGCGACATATTATATTAGCATATATGCATATTATATTTGCATATATACATATTATATTTGCATATATACATATATTTGCCCTTGTTCTTGTACCTTTTGAATGACATTTGAGCCTAATAATTTAAAGTGCAACTTCTCCTTTGATCTAAGATATGAAATAGGAAAGATCGTTACATGTCGGCCCTAATGTAACAATGTTGACAGTATCTTTTACCAATAGCAAGATGTTGTCCTCGTGAGTCTGTCCTTTCTGGAGGCCAGACAGCCAATCCCGTAGCTCTACTGTGGTTATATTCATGCTCACTTTTTTTTCTTGTTTACCTTATAAGTTGCCTATTGCATGATTTACAGTAAACCAGTGTTCACCATTCCAGTCTTTGGATGGGGCAATAGTCATCTGTGGTGATGCAATGCCTGATGTTCTGGTAAATGGATACGGTGTTTTTAACCACCCCACTGTCCAAATATCCAGTCATGCTTTTTCAAACACTTTCTTCTTCTTCTTTTCTTGGCATGCATCCCAAATGGTACCCTATTCCCTATGTAGTGCACTATTTTTGACCAGGGCCCTATAGAGTTGAAGCCTCGTTGGACTCTGGTCAAAAGGAGTACACAGTGGTGGGAAAAGTACCCAGTTGTCATACTTGAGTAATAATAAAGATGCCTTAATAGAAAATGACTCAAGTAAAAGTGAAAGTCACCCGGTAAAATTCTATTTGAGTAAAAGTCTAAACGGATTTGCTTTTAAATATACTTAAGTATCAAAAGTATATGTAATTGCTCAAATGTACTTGTCGAAAGTAAAAGTAGAAATCATTTCAAATTGCTTATATTAAGCAAACCAGACGGCACCATTTTCTTGTTTATTTTTTACATTACGGAAAGGCAGGAACACACTCCAACACTCAGACGTAATTTACAGATAGGCAGGAACACACTCCAACACTCAGACATCATTTACAGATAGGCAGGAACACACTCCAACACTCAGACGTAATTTACAGATAGGCAGGAACACACTCCAACACTCAGACATCATTTACAGATAGGCAGGAACACACTCCAACACTCAGACGTAATTTACAGATAGGCAGGAACACACTCCAACACTCAGACGGAATTTACAGATAGGCAGGAACACACTCCAACACTCAGACGTAATTTACAGATAGGCAGGAACACACTCCAACACTCAGACGTAATTTACAGATAGGCAGGAACACACTCCAACACTCAGACGTAATTTACAGATAGGCAGGAACACACTCCAACACTCAGACGTAATTTACAGAAAGGCAGGAACACACTCCAACACTCAGACATCATTTACAGATAGGCAGGAACACACTCCAACACTCAGACGTAATTTACAGATAGGCAGGAACACACTCCAACACTCAGACGTAATTTACAGAAAGGCAGGAACACACTCCAACACTCAGACGTAATTTACAGATAGGCAGGAACACACTCCAACACTCAGACGTAATTTACAGATAGGCAGGAACACACTCCAACACTCAAGACGTAATTTAGAAACAAAGCATTTGTGTTTAGTGAGTCAGATCAGAGGACCGAGGTAAAGACAGTTTTAAGTTGGATATTCAACAGATATTCGCACTTTCAAACCTCAATAGCTTTCAAACCACCTGAGCCACAGACTCCAAATAAGTGTCATGATGTTGGAAAAATTGTGCACAACATTGCACAGGTCTTATTTTCACGATTTGGACATTAAATCACTTTCCAAAGCTAATAAACGTGGAAATGTGAGCAGCATTTTGTATTCCTAGTTGAATTAGTTAGGGAGCGTAAACAAAGTACAAACTTTTTTTCTACATTTGAATTTCGATAGCTCCTTGGTCATGTGACCTACTTGCCCCACACAAGGTTCAGAATGTCCACTGACTACCCTTCTATATTCCACACCCTTTAGTTTGTTCCCTTTCATCTCACACATTTTTACATGAATTTCTCAAACTTAAAAATGTCAATAGCTCCTTGGTCATGTGACCTACTGACTTCAAACAAGGTTCAGAAGGTACAGTCGGTGGGCCATACACATTGCACACACTTCAGATTGTCCATTTTCATCTCACTCGATTTTACATTCGTTTTTCAGAATTTAAAACTTCAATAGCTCCTTGGTCATGTGACCTACTGGACTCAAACAAACTTCAGAATGTCCACGGACTAGCCTTATATATTGCACACTCTTGTTTGTGTACTGTAAAATCATGCAGTGTAACGTCTTTTTTTGGTCATGTCAATTACACACCTAAGAAGCGTGCAGTGGATATACACCCATATTGCATAACCTCTAGTCATGTATCTTCTATATTGTTGTACATGAATATTAGTTTGACAATTAAGGGGTTCAGTCCAGTGTTGTGTTTAACCCTTTTCTTTAGTATTTATCCATAATAATTGGTAGTTCTAAGTACTTATTTTCCCCGTTTTTTATTTTGCCACAGTATTTAACAGCGGTACACAATAGGAGAGAGACAGATAATATCTCCTTTCATCGTTAATATCAACCTTAAAGGAAAAGGGCAAAGTATTGTGTCTTCTAACTGCCCAAGAATAGGATCCAAAGTGTCAGGAAATGTTTGTTCCCATAAATACAAAGGAGAATGTGTCTCCTAGAGGTCAGACGATTATGATTTTTCAACGCCGATACCGATACCGATTATTGGAGGACCAAAAAACCCCGATACCGATTAATCGGCTGATTTTTATATGTATATTTGTAATAATGACAAGTACAACAATACTGAATGAACAATGAACAGTTTTATTTTAACTAAATATAATACATAAATAAAATCTATTTAGTCTCAAATAAATAATGAAACATGTTCCATTTGGTTTAAATAATGCAAAAACAAAGTGTTGGAGAAGAAAGTAAAAGTGCAATATGTGCCATGTAAAAAAGCTAACGTTTAAGTTCCTTGCTCAGAACATGAGAACATATGAAAGCTGGTGGTTCAATATTCCCAGTTCTTCAATATTCCCAGTTAAGTTTTAGGTTGTAGTTATTATAGGAATTATAACGCGTCGACTATGTCTCTCAGTACCATTTGTGTTTCCTATACAGTACCTTTGACTATTGGATCTTCCTATAGGCACTTTAGTATTACCAGCCTAATCTCGGGAGTTGATAGGCCATGCCAATTCATCGGTCGACCTCTAGTCTCTCCTCATACATCTGGCACTTTAGTCAGACTGTCAGACTGTGTAAATACGTTATGATGGGGCCGGCAACGGTGTTCCCATTGGCTAAGCACCACGGAGACCAATCAGGAGAGAATACATACAGGTCAATGGTGCCCCTTGAAAGTCAAGGGGTGTGTCTGTGCCTTTTGGATTACTCTCTCTTTACAGAGAACCCCTGTGGTTCAAGTCAAGAGCTACCCTTCCCCTTTCAGTCTGCTCTGCGCATGTCTGAAAGTGACAGAGTCAGCAGCCAAGAGAGTTTTTCACAGTATGTCATAACAAATTATTACACTTATGAATGTATGTAAAATGCTCATAGGTATTAGATCCAGTACAATGGAATAACTATAGTCCACTGACTATATAAGGGTAGTCAGTGAAACATTCTGAACCGTGTTTGAAGACAGTAGGTTACATGACCAAGGAGCTATTGAAAATTGAAAGTCTGAAAAATTAACGTAGAAACGTGTGAGAGGAAAATGGACAAACTAAAGGATGTACAATGTGTAGGCCCACTGTGTGGACATTCTGAACCCTGTTGGAAGTCAGTAGATCATATGACAAAAGAGCTATTGAAATTCAAAAAATTTAATAAATAATTTAAAATTATGCGAGATGTAAATCGACAAAAACAAGTGAGCGCAATGTGTGTCTATGCCATTGGGTTAGCTAGATCCAGTTTTTAAAGTTTTAGGAATAATGGTGAAAGAGCTATTGAAATGTGAAAAATGTGTTTGTCACTATATTGACGGTCCCTAACTGCTGTTGGTGAACGTAAGGAAAACTACAGGCGAATATCCGTTGAATATCCAATCTGAAACTAGCTTTACCTCGGTGATCAGAGGCAGTAGGGATGACCAGGGATGTTCTCTTGATATGTGTGTGAATTGGACCACTTTCCTGTTCTGCTGAGCATTTCAAACACAATGAGTACTTTTGGGTGTCAGGGAAAAGGTATGGAATAAAAAGTACAATATTTTATTTCGGAATGTAGTGAAGTAAAAGTTGTCAAAAATAGAAATAGTAAAGTAAAGTACAGATACCCCCCAAAAAGTATTTTTACTAAAGTACTTTACACCACTGATATGGAATAGGGTGCAATTTACAACACAAACATGATGTAGCTGTCTGGCTTCCACATTGTGGTTGTGGGTTGATTCAAGACTTAGACAGGTTCCTCTATTCTGGTAGCTTATATTGAAGAACAATTACAAAACAGTTCTGAAGTCTTTAGTGTTTTGTTTTTATTAGATGTGACTGTACATGACCTATGACCCTTCTGTCTATGTGATAAGAGGCTATTTCCCGCTAATGAATATCCAATCCATTATTGCCTAACTAATGTTACTGGAAGGAACACCGACCGGCGGCAGGTAGCCTAGTGGTTAGAGCGTTGGGCCAGTAACCAGCAGGTAGCCTAGTGGTTAGAGTGTTGGGCCAGTAACCAGCAGGTAGTCTAGTGGTAGAGCGTTGGGCCAGTAACCAGCAGGTAGCCTAGTGGTTAGAGCGTTGGGCCAGTAACCAGCAGGTAGCCTAGTGGTTAGAGCGTTGGGCCAGTAGCCTAGTGGTTAGAGCGTTGGGCCAGTAACCAGCAGGTAGCCTAGTGGTTAGAGTGTTGGGCCAGTAACCAGCAGGTAGTCTAGTGGTTAGAGCGTTGGGCCAGTAACCAGCAGGTAGCCTAGTGGTTAGAGCGTTGGGCCAGTAACCAGCAGGTAGCCTAGTGGTTAGAGCGTTGGGCCAGTAACCAGCAGGTAGCCTAGTGGTTAGAGCGTTGGGCCAGTAACCAGCAGGTAGCCTAGTGGTTAGAGCGTTGGGCCAGTAACCAGCAGGTAGCCTAGTGGTTAGAGCGTTGGGCCAGTAGCCTAGTGGTTAGAGCGTTGGGCCAGTAACCAGCAGGTAGCCTAGTGGTTAGAGTGTTGGGCCAGTAACCAGCAGGTAGCCTAGTGGTTAGAGCGTTGGGCCAGTAACCAGCAGGTAGCCTAGTGGTTAGAGCGTTGGGCCAGTAACCAGCAGGTAGCCTAGTGGTTAGAGCGTTGGGCCAGTAACCAGCAGGTAGCCTAGTGGTTAGAGCGTTGGGCCAGTAACCAGCAGGTAGCCTAGTGGTTAGAGCGTTGGGCCAGTAACCAGCAGGTAGCCTAGTGGTTAGAGCGTTGGGCCAGTAGCCTAGTGGTTAGAGCGTTGGGCCAGTAACCAGCAGGTAGCCTAGTGGTTAGAGTGTTGGGCCAGTAACCAGCAGGTAGCCTAGTGGTTAGAGCGTTGGGCCATTAACCAGCAGGTAGCCTAGTGGTTAGAGCGTTGAGCCAGTAACCAGCAGGTAGCCTAGTGGTTAGAGCGTTGAGCCAGTAACCAGCAGGTAGCCTAGTGGTTAGAGCGTTGGGCCAGTAACCAGCAGGTAGCCTAGTGGTTAGAGCGTTGAGCCAGTAACCAGCAGGTAGCCTAGTGGTTAGAGCGTTGGGCAGGTAGAAATCTGTCCTTCTGCCCCTGAACAAGGCAATTAACCCACTGTTCCTAGGCCGTCATTGTAAATAAGAACGTTTAAATGTTGAGTCATTTTACATTGGATTATGGTGCCTCATTTTTTACGTTTAAAAATGTAACCTTTATTTAACGAGGCAAGTCAGTTAAAAACAAATTCTTATTTACCATGATGGCCTTCCAGGGAACAGTGGGTTAACAGTCGTTCTGCCCCTGAACAAGGCAGTTAACCCACTGTTCCCTGGAAGGCCGTCATTGTAAATAAGAATTTGTTTTTACATTTTTAAACGTAAAAAATGAGGCACCATAATCCAATGTAAAATGACTCAACATAAAGCTTTCCCATAATGCTTTCTATTAAATACTGTTGCCAAAGTCATCCCCTAGGCTAGCCTCAGTTCCCTAAGGTTATTTTGTCATCGTTGACTGGAAGACGTTTCCATCCACAGTTTTTATGCGACTAAAGTCATACCTTATAAAAAAACATAATCAGCACAGCTGTGATGGGAACCATGAATTTTCAGTACAATTATATAAATGCCAACAGATAATTTTGTTCGTTTGACATGGTGGGATCTTTTTGTATAGGTCAAATGTATTATGCGGGAATTGACAGTGGAAAGGATTTTTATGCGCAATTATTGATATAATAACCATCATATCGAAGTAAACGTGGTGTCATGTGATGACATTGTCCCACTACCACTCTGGAAACCATACAGTTTAAATTAGGCTACATATGAAATAAGGTATAATGAACTTCTCAGGGTGGTGGAAGGACACAGTAGGAGCTTGATGCTCCTTTCCAATCAATGCTGAGGTTCTTATACCGGTGGCATGAGGATCAATGGTGGCATGAGGATCAATGGTGGCTTGAGGATCAATGGTGGCTTGAGGATCAATGGTGGCTTGAGGATCAATGGTGGCTTGAGGATCAATGGTGGCTTGAGGATCAATGGTGGCTTGAGGATTAATGGTGGCATGAGGATCAATGGTGGCTTGAGGATCAATGGTGGCTTGAGGATCAATGGTGGCATGAGGATCAATGGTGGCATGAGGATCAATGGTGGCATGAGGATCAATGGTGGCATGAGGATCAATGGTGGCATGAGGATCAATGGTGGCATGAGGATCAATGGTGGCTTGAGGATCAATGGTGGCATGAGGATCAATGGTGGCATGAGGATCAATGGTGGCATGAGGATCAATGGTGGCATGAGGATCAATGGTGGCATGAGGATCAATGGTGGCATGAGGATCAATGGTGGCATGAGGATCAATGGTGACATGAGGATCAATGGTGGCATGAGGATCAATGGTGACATGAGGATCAATGGTGACATGAGGATCAATGGTGACATGAGGATCAATGGTGGCATGAGGATCAATGGTGGCATGAGGATCGATGCTTGACTGCCGTTTAGACAAATAAATACATTCTTGCTCTTATCCATAATGTCTTCATGTAGACGAGCCTACCCACAGAGCCTACCCACGGAGTCTACCCACAGAGCCTACCCACGGAGCCTACCCACGGAGCCTACCCACGGAGCCTACCCACGGAGCCTACCCACGGAGCCTACCCACGGAGCCTACCCATGGAGCCTACCCACAGAGCCTACCCACAGAGCCTACCCTGGCTAGAACTCACATACCCAGACAGAGTAGGCAGAAGCACCTTTGATATTTTGCACAGACGTTTTTCTGTAACAAAATGTGATGGAAACACATTGAAAGTTAGATTGTTATTCGGTACATGAAAACTTAAGCGAAAAAAGTACATTTTGTGTGACCTACATCATCACGCACTGATTTTTATCTGCAAGAAGTCCGTTTAGTGGAAATGCGCATATTTTTTTTATTATTTGAAAGAATATCTGTTGCCAATTGTATGAAAACCTGGCTAATGTCACAAAATGTTTTGTAGGGCCTAGAGTGATGATTCAAACACATCGAGATTGTGATGATGTCAACACAAAATGGTGTTCTTTCCCGTGTCACATACATCTCCCTCGCCCACCCCTTCCCCTGAGGAGAGGTTGAGTCAGGTCAGGGCCTGTATTCACAAAGTTCAGAGTAGCTGATTTGGGATCAGTTTTGCCTTTTAAATCATTGCTATTATAATGTGTTTACCCATATTCACAAAGAGTCTTGAAGTTGTGTACTGATCTAGGATCAATTGTGTCCTTTAGATCATAATGAATAAGATGATGTGAACAGGGGGGGGGACCTGATCCTAGATCGGCACTCCTACTCTCATCTGCTTCACTCTTTTTCGCTTTCTCTTTGATGACTGAGTTGCTGAGAAATTCTGCTATGCTACCTGAGTCTGTGGCTTTCATCAAGAGCTAGCTGTCTGTCTGTCTGTCTGTCTGTCTGTCTGTCTGTCTGTCTGTCTGTCTGTCTGTCTGTCTGTCTTCTCCGCTACTTCTATCTCCTCAGGTCTGTGTCACAGCTTCTTCAGTGCAGAGACCCTGCTGTGTCAATAAACAGCATGAGGGGAGGGGAAGAGAAAGAGAGAGGGTTGAATCAGATTGTATCTATGCAAAGCACAACAACTCTCCTCTCTGGTTCCTTTTGGTTCAAAATGATGCTTTTCCTTCTCAAAAAGGCTGGATTATTCACTGTCCAGACATTTCTGGAATAGTGAAGTTATGTTATGGCCTGGCATTTTCTTTTCATGGCAATTTCCAACCATCCACTAGGGGCAACAAGAGTGCCTGTTACCTGTTGAAGATGGACTTAAACTGCTAGCTACGGCTCTGAGCATCGCAGGTTCAATCTAGCAAACCTTAATCCTAACCTTAACCACTCGGTGTTACTGCCTAACCTTAAGTTTAACCCTATCCCAAACCCTGACCTTAACCACTCAGTGTTACTGCCTAACCTTAAGTTTAACCCTATCCCAAACCCTGACCTTAACCACTCAGTGTTACTGCCTAAAGTACGTTTCGATTTCCCTTTTTGCACAGTTTGACTGACCGCTAACAGATGCAAAATACTCTGTAATTAAAAAGGCAACACATTCCATCATTAAAAGGGCAACACATTCCATCATTAAAAAGGCAACACATTCCATCCTTAAAAGGGCAACACACTTCATAATCTCTGTTGCCTGAAGTTATGGCAAGAGTCTCCATTTGAACTCTTTGGAGGTTTGTGTTGCAGACATGACAGCAAAGCCCTCCCCTCGCCCCCCGATCCTAACGTGAATTACAGTTTCTGCTAAATGACATACACCATACCTGAGATTCTTTTCACATAAGGGATGGCTTTAATGCATGGATGAGGTACTTTCTGTTGGTCCATATCAGAAACACAGGGGCGTCATTACCTGTGAAGACAGGACGTGTTTTCCGGATGTGAGTGTTGTTTTTTCTTATCAACACCTGAGATGAAATGCTGTAGAAAAACGTAGCATCCTGCCTGTCTCTCTGTAACACAACACTACGCACTGTGGTGTCAGGGCAGGCTAAAGCTAGCTAACCTCACAGAGAGGATACTGAACTAGCATCCTGCCTGTCTCTCTGTAACACAACACTACGCACTGTGGTGACAGGGCAGGCTAAAGCTAGCTAACCTCACAGAGAGGATACTGAACTAGCATCCTGCCTGTCTCTCTGTAACACAACACTACGCACTGTGGTGACAGGGCAGGCTAAAGCTAGCTAACCTCACAAAGAGGATACTGAACTAGCATCCTGCCTGTCTCTCTGTAACACAACACTACGCACTGTGGTGACAGGGCAGGCTAAAGCTAGCTAACCTCACAGAGAGGATACTGAACTAGCATCCTGCTCCAGGGCTTGTGCTTTTGGTTCGTGTGTACACTACAACTCTCGGTAATGTAACCCTGCCTCCGAGACATGACGACTCATGGCAGCTTCAAGAGCTACGATCAGGCTTTAGCTCAGTGGGATAACATCTGGGTTTGAAACCAGGTTGGTTACAACTGTACACTACAGTGTGAACATCAGGCGGTCAACTTCACACAAATTCAGTTTGGATGTTTTGTCTTCCCTCTTAATTAAATTCAAATAACAACGCAATGACATGGATAGGGGAGCATTATGTCATCAGTCATCAAAAGTAGTGTAATGACATGGATAGGGGAGCATTATGTCATCAGTCATCAAAAGTAGTGTAATGACATGGATAGGGGAGCATTATGTCATCAGTCATCAAAAGTAGTGTAATGACATGGATAGGGGAGCATTATGTAATCAGTCATCAAAAGTAGTGTAATGACATGGATAGGGGAGCATTATGTAATCAGTCATCAAAAGTAGTGTAATGATGTGGATAGGTCAGCATTATGTAATCAGTCATCAAAAGTAGTGTAATGACATGGATAGGGGAGCATTATGTAATCAGTCATCAAAAGTAGTGTAATGACATGGATAGGGGAGCATTATGTAATCAGTCATCAAAAGTAGTGTAATGATGTGGATAGGTCAGCATTATGTTATCAGTCATCAAAAGTAGTGTAATGACATGGATAGGGCAGCATTATGTCATCAGTCATCAACAGTAGTGTAATGACATGGATAGGGGAGCATTATGTAATCAGTCATCAAAAGTAGTGTAATGATGTGGATAGGTCAGCATTATGTTATCAGTCATCAAAAGTAGTGTAATGACATGGATAGGTCAGCATTATGTTATCAGTCATCCAAAGTAGTGTAATGATGTGGATAGGTCAGACATACTGTATATGGCTGACACGGTACAACGTACTGCATTCACGTTACAATATGATGTCATCGGCAGCAGGAAGTTGTACTACAACATGAAAGAATCCTTCTAGTGCGTTCCGTCTGTGATCTCCTTACAGAGAAGGTCAGGGTGTACACAGGGAAACGTTATGAACGTGAGGCATGAATTGTAGCGTCACAATTCTGATGCAAATATTTCACCGTTTATTATGTAACTATGTCATTGGGCCCAGCCCACTCATAGGTGTGTAGGTGTGTGTGTAGGTGTGTTGGTAGGTGCGTTGTTTGTATGTGTGTGTGTGTGTGTGTGTGTGTGTTTGTATGCATGTGCGCGCGCTTTCTTGTGTGTGTGTACGTGTATGCATGCTTGTGTGTGTTTGCCTGTTCGTGTGTTCGTGTGCGTGTGTGTGTGTGTGTGTGAGAGAGAGAGAGAGTGAGTGTCTTCCCCATTTCCTGGAACACAGCCAGAGGGGATGTGATATACCTGACTGACCTGCTCCGCCACCTATTTCCAGTAACACTCCTCCTTTTCTGCTTTCTCTCCTCCCTCTTCCTGTCTTCCTTTTCTCCCCCCCCCCCCCCCCCCCCCCCCCCCAACACATCCCAATCACGTAAGATCAGGAAGTTAACTCTAGCATCTCTCCTGACTGAACATTATAACAGAAGCAGGGCAAAGACTTGTATGATTCGAGCTCTAGTGTCTCTCCAACACAAGTCTCTAGACAATCGGTCCCATTTTCAGGTGGATTTGGAGGTGTTTTCCTCCACTAAACCAGCGCATATGGAAAGCACTTTATCCAGAAAAGTTATTGATTTTCATATATTTGCATGAAACATTTTTTGAAGTACTTATGACTTGAAAACAAGCCAAAATATTCCAATATCAACAAGAATACAGATTTATTTTCAACGAGCACTGCCTGGAAAATATGACAAGAACAAAATAAAAATGAATTTGAAATGGAAAGTGATTATTATACCTTCCTCCCCTAATGTGTGTGTTCCTGCCCTTTCCAGTCTTCTTACAGTACATTTTAAGTATACCTCACGTAACAAGTATCTTTCAGAGCATGGGGGAAATCCCATTCATGTGGCACCAGGTACAGTGTGTAAGTTCCCAATGGAACCCTATTCCCTGTATAGTGCACTACTTTAGACCAAAGCCCTTTAGCATAGGGATCATAGGAGCATCGGGCCCTGGTCAAATCTAGTGCACTATATAGGGAATAGGGTGTCATTTGGGACACGATTTATAACCGTTATGATCTTCTAGATGCTTGTGAGGCCAGGACTGGAGACAGTGGCAAGGGAACAGTTATTGTAGTATGTAGTTTAATGTGTGTAGTTTAATGTGTGTAGTTTACCAGAAACTTTTCTCCCATTGTTTATCGGTCTGACCTGATATAACTTTACTGGTACATTAGCTGGTACATTAGTTATAACATCATAAGAATGCATTGTATTAGAAAACATAGATAAACTAAAAATATATATATTTTTAAATCTATTTAATTCATAATGACAGTTCTGTTTGATTAACACACCCAGACGATCAGAATAATAATTAGTCAGAGAACTGGCCCTTGGTGTGATTTTCCATTGAGAGTTATTATGTGATTTGCAATGCAGTCAAACATTTCACTTCCTCTTCTGATGGGCAGGCATTCAGGTCCATGTCAACAACACGCCTTGAGTCACACACATACGCGTGCTCACACACACACAAACAAACACACATAGCTCTCTCTCTCTCACACACACACACACACACACACACACACACACACACACACAAAAACCACACTCTCTCTAACTCGCACACGTTGAGGGACTGAGATGGAAAGTACCCATAGAAGCCTCAAGCCGCTCAGATGTGCTGCCCGGCAAATAAGTGACGCAACGTCACAGGAACACAATAATTTCTCTGGGCAGGAACTGTATAGGAACTGAGTCCCGTACAACGTTTGAAAAAGGGAGAAATATCTCCTGGATGCAGGAACACTTCCTTTACATTTAAATTGCGTGTTAGTGCAGATCCTCCGCACTCCATTTTGAATCTAGGCCTTCACTGTCATTGAGCAATGGCCACACGGGGACAGAGATGGTCACACGGGGACAGAGATGGCCACACGGGGACAGAGATGGCCACACGGGGACAGAGATGGTCACACGGGGACAGAGATGGTCACACGGGGACAGAGATGGCCACACGGGGACAGAGATGGTCACACGGGGACAGAGATGGTCACACGGGGACAGAGATGGTCACACGGGGACAGAGATGGCCACACGGGGACAGAGATGGTCACACGGGGACAGAGATGGTCACACGGGGACAGAGATGGCCACACGGGGACAGAGATGGCCACACGGGGACAGAGATGGCCACACCGGGACAGAGATGGCCACACCGGGACAGAGATGGTCACACGGGGACAGAGATGGTCACACGGGGACAGAGATGGCCACACAGAGACAGAGATGGTGAATAGAAGGCGAATGTCTAAACTTTCTCTGTCTTCTCAATTTGTCTCAGGTGCCGCTCACGCTTGAAACACTAAGATTATATTTCCTGCTTGTCCCCATTGTTTGGTGTAGCAGTAATGTTAGGATCCCCATTGTTTGGTGTAGCAGTAATGTTAGGATCCCCATTGTTTGGTCTAGCAGTAATGTTAGGATCCCCATTGTTTGGTGTAGCAGTAATATCAGAATCCCCATTGTTTGGTGTAGCAGTAATGTTAGGATCCCCATTGTTTGGTGTCGCAGTAATGTTAGAATCCCCATTGTTTGGTGTAGCAGTAATATTAGGATCCCCATTGTTTGCTGTAGCAGTAATATTAGGATCCCCATTGTTTGGTGTAGCAGTAATATTAGGATCCCCATTGTTTGGTGTAGCAGTAATATTAGGATCCCCATTGTTTGCTGTAGCAGTAATATTAGAATCCCCATTGTTTGGTGTAGCAGTAATATCAGAATCCCCATTGTTTGCTGTAGCAGTAATATTAGGATCCCCATTGTTTGGTGTAGCAGTAATATCAGAATCCCCATTGTTTGGTGTAGCAGTAATATTAGAATCCCCATTGTTTGGTGTAGCAGTAATATTAGGATCCCCATTGTTTGGTATTGCAGTAATGTTAGGATCCCCATTGTTTGCTGTAGCAGTAATGTTAGGATCCCCATTGTTTGGTGTAGCAGTAATGTTAAGATCCCCATTGTTTGGTGTAACAGTAATATCAGGATCCCCATTGTTTGCTGTAGCAGTAATGTTAGGATCCCCATTGTTTGCTGTAGCAGTAATGTTAGGCTTTGTCTTCACCTGCTGAAACTGTGTGGACAAAAGTCTTTAAATTGTATTTGATTTATTTGATCCTTTAAAAACACAATCCCACCACACATGTAGATACAACGTATTTTAAATCATCAAGGATAACCGTTATTCTTTTCTATTTCCATTGTGGTCCTCTTGTTTTGCCCGGTAGCCAGGGACTTTGAACCACTTTGCAGAATGTGAATGTGCAGCTATACCTCTTGGCTGTGGGTGAGAGGAGGAGGGGGAGAGGAGGAAGTGGAGAGGAGGAGGTGGAAAGGGGTGGTGACAAGCCAACAGAGCCCAAAGGTCACATTTCGAACCAAACCCCGAACACCACGACCACCACCAGTATTCTCATACACCCCCACACAGTGACATCACAGTCTAGAATCCTGCCTTACATTTGGGATCCCAATAAGACCGAAATGCATGGCCAGCAGTTACAGTCTGCACCATAGAGGATACAGTCCTGTTAAACCCAGGGACATCACCCAGAACACATCACCAACACACACACCTACCTATCTAACCTCTCTCTCTCTCTCTCTCTCTCTCTCTCTCTCCCTCCCCGTCCCTTTCACACACATATACAGAAACAGTGACATCAGAAATCATTTTCAAGATTCACACCTTTTATCAAATACTCAACAACCCAAAAAAATGGTGAAGGTAGACAACCACACTTACATTATGCTGACCCTCAACACAGGGGCCCCACAAGGGTGTGTGCTCAGCCCCTCCTGTACTCCCTGTTCACCGATGACTACGTGGCTTCGCACGCCTCCAACTCAATCATCAAGTTTGCAGACAACACAACAGTAGTAGGCCTGATTACCAACAACGACGAGACAGTCTACAGGAAGGAGGTGAGGGCACCGGCGGAGTGGTGACAGGAAAATAACCTCTTCCTCAACGTCAACACAATGAAGGAACTGATCTTGGTGGAAAGAGAAGGTGGAAAGTTTCAAGTTCCTCAGGGGACACATCACAGACAACCTGAAATGGTCCATCCACACAGACAATGTGGTGAAGAAGGAGCAACAGCTCCTCTTCAAACTCAGGAGGCTAAAGAAATTTGGATTGGCCCCTAAGACAGATGCACCATTGAGAGCATCCTATCGGGCTGTATCACCGCCTGGTACGGCAATTGCACCATCTACAACCGCAGGGCTCTCCAGAGGGTGGTGTGGTCAGCCCAACACATCACCGGGGTCACACTGCCTGTCCTCCAGGACACCTACAGCACTCGGTGTCACAGGAAGGCCAAGAATATCATCAATGACCTCTGCCACCCGAGCCACGGCCTGTTCACCCCACTACCATCTAGAAGGCAGAGACAGTACAGGTGCATCAAATCTGGGACTGAAAGACTGAGAAACAGCTTCTATCTCCAGGCCATCAGACTGTTAAACAGCCACCACCACTAGCCGGCCTCCACCCAGCACCCTGCCCTGAACTTAGTCAGGTAGCCGGGTGTGCACGACTGGACTTTGGCCAGGATTTAGCGGTCCCAGACAAGTTTTTGAGCTCAGACAAAATCCCCCATGCCGTTGCCTACTCGGGGCGCGCGGCTGTCACTGATGATGTGAGCGGGTCAAAGACACAATCTGAGGGCTGCCGATCCCGTCTTTGAGATTGGAGACTAAATCCGCATGTCGTTGCCTACCCCGGGGCCCGTGGCTGTCACCGACCCTGTTTAATGTGAGCGGGACAGAAACACAATCTGAGGCTATCAATCCCGCCTTTGAGCCGTCCCAGACGTCCTGATAAGTTAAACGTGTTTGATTTTATCGATACAAAATCTGGAACGCTCTTGTGGTGTGAGATGTGTAATGACACGTGTTGAGAACAGCAATCAGCAACAGCCAATGAGATGATGACGTTGTTTCACATCAACCAGAATGTTTAGACTAGAGCAGACTAATGACTACTACTAGTATGAATATATAGACTAGAGCAGGACTAATGAATACTACTAGTATTACTAGTATGAATATATAGACTAGAGCAGACTAATGACTACTACTAGTATGAATATATAGACTAGAGCAGACTAATGACTACTACTAGTATTACTAGTATGAATATATAGACTAGAGCAGGACTAATGACTACTACTAGTATGAATATATAGACTAGAGCAGGACTAATGACTACTACTAGTATGAATATATAGACTAGAGCAGGACTAATGACTACTACTAGTATGAATATATAGACTAGAGCAGGACTAATGACTACTACTAGTATGAATATATAGACTAGAGCAGGACTAATGACTACTACTAGTATGAATATATAGACTAGAGCAGACTAATGACTACTACTAGTATTACTAGTATGAATATATAGACTAGAGCAGGACTAATGACTACTACTAGTATGAATATATAGACTAGAGCAGGACTAATGACTACTACTAGTATGAATATATAGACTAGAGCAGGACTAATGACTACTACTAGTATGAATATATAGACTAGAGCAGGACTAATGACTACTACTAGTATGAATATATAGACTAGAGCAGACTAATGACTACTACTAGTATTACTAGTATGAATATATAGACTAGAGCAGGACTAATGACTACTACTAGTATGAATATATAGACTAGAGCAGACTAATGACTACTACTAGTATGAATATATAGACTAGAGCAGGACTAATGACTACTACTAGTATGAATATATAGACTAGTGCAGGACTAATGACTACTACTGGTATGAATATATAGACTAGAGCAGACTAATGACTACTACTAGTATGAATATATAGACTAGAGCAGACTAATGACTACTACTAGTATGAATATATAGACTAGAGCAGACTAATGACTACTACTAGTATTACTAGTATGAATATATAGACTAGAGCAGGACTAATGACTACTACTAGTATGAATATATAGACTAGAGCAGGACTAATGACTACTACTAGTATGAATATATAGACTAGAGCAGGACTAATGACTACTACTAGTATGAATATATAGACTAGAGCAGGACTAATGACTACTACTAGTATGAATATATAGACTAGAGCAGGACTAATGACTACTACTAGTATGAATATATAGACTAGAGCAGACTAATGACTACTACTAGTATTACTAGTATGAATATATAGACTAGAGCAGGACTAATGACTACTACTAGTATGAATATATAGACTAGAGCAGGACTAATGACTACAACTAGTATGAATATATAGACTAGAGCAGGACTAATGACTACTACTAGTATGAATATATAGACTAGAGCAGACTAATGACTACTACTAGTATTACTAGTATGAATATATAGACTAGAGCAGGACTAATGACTACTACTAGTATGAATATATAGACTAGAGCAGACTAATGACTACTACTAGTATGAATATATAGACTAGAGCAGGACTAATGACTACTACTAGTATGAATATATAGACTAGAGCAGACTAATGACTACTACTAGTATTACTAGTATGAATATATAGACTAGAGCAGGACTAATGACTACTACTAGTATGAATATATAGACTAGAGCAGGACTAATGACTACAACTAGTATGAATATATAGACTAGAGCAGGACTAATGACTACTACTAGTATGAATATATAGACTAGAGCAGACTAATGACTACTACTAGTATTACTAGTATGAATATATAGACTAGAGCAGGACTAATGACTACTACTAGTATGAATATATAGACTAGAGCAGACTAATGACTACTACTAGTATGAATATATAGACTAGAGCAGGACTAATGACTACTACTAGTATGAATATATAGACTAGAGCAGACTAATGACTACTACTAGTATGAATATATAGACTAGAGCAGGACTAATGACTACTACTAGTATGAATATATAGACTAGAGCAGGACTAATGACTACTACTAGTATGAATATATAGACTAGAGCAGGACTAATGACTACTACTAGTATGAATATATAGACTAGAGCAGGACTAATGACTACTACTAGTATGAATATATAGACTAGAGCAGGACTAATGAATACTACTAGTATGAATATATAGACTAGAGCAGGACTAATGAATACTACTAGTATTACTAGTATGAATATATAGACTAGAGCAGACTAATGACTACTACTGGTATTACTAGTATGAATATATAGACTAGAGCAGGACTAATGACTACTACTGGTATGAATATATAGACTAGAGCAGGACTAATGACTACTACTAGTATGAATATATAGACTAGAGCAGGACTAATGACTACTACTAGTATGAATATATAGACTAGAGCAGACTAATGACTACTAGTAGTATGAATATATAGACTAGAGCAGGACTAATGACTACTACTGGTATGAATATATAGACTAGAGCAGGACTAATGACTACTACTAGTATGAATATATAGACTAGAGCAGGACTAATGACTACTAGTAGTATGAATATATAGACTAGAGCAGGACTAATGACTACTACTGGTATGAATATATAGACTAGAGCAGGACTAATGACTACTACTAGTATGAATATATAGACTAGAGCAGGACTAATGACTACTACTAGTATGAATATATAGACTAGAGCAGACTAATGACTACTAGTAGTATGAATATATAGACTAGAGCAGGACTAATGACTACTACTGGTATGAATATATAGACTAGAGCAGGACTAATGACTACTAGTAGTATGAATATATAGACTAGAGCAGGACTAATGACTACTACTGGTATGAATATATAGACTAGAGCAGGACTAATGACTACTACTAGTATGAATATATAGACTAGAGCAGGACTAATGACTACTACTGGTATGAATATATAGACTAGAGCAGGACTAATGACTACTACTAGTATGAATATATAGACTAGAGCAGACTAATGACTACTACTAGTATGCGTTTGTACTTGCCTTTAACCAAAGCTAAAGTGTCAAATCCTTACAGCTCTGAAGTTTACAAGCAACGTTATTCAATTCAACATGTATTGATATTTCAACTCTGTACGGCAGCGTGAATGTCTGACTGAGCGTATACGAGTCTGCTTTGAGCCACAGCTCGTAGCTTCGTTACAATCTAATCACAACATCGCGAGACATCGTGGTATCAAGACTCATCACATCCAAGTGAAGATTCTTGTAGTATGTGCCCGCGGTCTGTGTCACATCGTTTAGTGTGCGCACCACTACGTTGGCAACAACACAGCAAACTACAGGAAAGACGGTAGTTTAAAGTGAGACGCTCAGTAATGTTTAAGATTTTTTAAAGTTATGTCGTGTCCACCCGGTTTTAGAGACTGCTGCCCTTTGTACATAGTTATGGAACACTGGTCATTTTAATAATGTTTACATATTGATTTACCCACTTTATATGTGTATATACTGTATTCTAGTCCAGGTTCATCCTGTACAACTACTGCTGTACACATCTGTTCTATTCATATACTGTTCATACTGTCTATACACCAGCATTTAGTTAGGTATTATTGTACTGTTGGAGCTAGAAACACCAGCATTTAGTTAGGTATTATTGTACTGTTGGAGCTAGAAACACCAGCATTTAGTTAGGTATTATTGTACTGTTGGAGCTAGAAACACCAGCATTTAGTTAGGTATTATTGCACTGTTGGAGCTAGAAACACCAGCATTTAGTTAGGTATTATTGTACTGTTGGAGCTAGAAACACCAGCATTTAGTTAGGTATTATTGTACTGTTGGAGCTAGAAACACCAGCATTTAGTTAGGTATTATTGTACTGTTGGAGCTAGAAACACCAGCATTTAGTTAGGTATTATTGTACTGTTGGAGCTAGAAACACCAGCATTTAGTTAGGTATTATTGTACTGTTGGAGCTAGAAACACCAGCATTTAGTTAGGTATTGTTGCACTGTTGGAGCTAGGACCACCAGCATTTAGTTAGGTATTATTGTACTGTTGGAGCTAGAAACACCAGCATTTAGTTAGGTATTATTGTACTGTTGGAGCTAGAAACACCAGCATTTAGTTAGGTATTGTTGCACTGTTGGAGCTAGAAACACCAGCATTTAGTTAGGTATTACTGTACTGTTGGAGCTAGGACCACCAGCATTTAGTTAGGTATTACTGTACTGTTGGAGCTAGGACCACCAGCATTTAGTTAGGTATTACTGTACTGTTGGAGCTAGAAACACCGGCATTTAGTTAGGTATTACTGTACTGTTGGAGCTAGGACCACCAGCATTTAGTTAGGTATTACTGTACTGTTGGAGCTAGAAACACCGGCATTTAGTTAGGTATTACTGTACTGTTGGAGCTAGAAACACCAGCATTTAGTTAGGTATTGTTGCACTGTTGGAGCTAGAAACACCAGCATTTAGTTAGGTATTATTGTACTGTTGGAGCTAGAAACACCAGCATTTAGTTAGGTATTGTTGGACTGTTGGAGCTAGAAACACCAGCATTTAGTTAGGTATTGTTGCACTGTTGGAGCTAGAAACACAAGCATTTAGTTAGGTATTATTGCACTGTTGGAGCTAGAAACACCAGCATTTAGTTAGGTATTATTGTACTGTTGGAGCTAGAAACACCAGCATTTAGTTAGGTATTGTTGGACTGTTGGAGCTAGAAACACCAGCATTTAGTTAGGTATTGTTGGACTGTTGGAGCTAGGACCACCAGCATTTAGTTAGGTATTATTGTACTGTTGGAGCTAGAAACACCAGCATTTAGTTAGGTATTGTTGCACTGTTGGAGCTAGAAACACCGGCATTTAGTTAGGTATTACTGTACTGTTGGAGCTAGAAACACCAGCATTTAGTTAGGTATTGTTGCACTGTTGGAGCTAGAAACACCGGCATTTAGTTAGGTATTACTGTACTGTTGGAGCTAGAAACACCAGCATTTAGTTAGGTATTGTTGCACTGTTGGAGCTAGAAACACCAGCATTTAGTTAGGTATTATTGTACTGTTGGAGCTAGAAACACCAGCATTTAGTTAGGTATTACTGCACTGTTGGAGCTAGAAACACCAGCATTTAGTTAGGTATTGTTGCACTGTTGGAGCTAGAAACACCAGCATTTAGTTAGGTATTACTGTACTGTTGGAGCTAGAAACACCAGCATTTAGTTAGGTATTACTGTACTGTTGGAGCTAGAAACACCAGCATTTAGTTAGGTATTGTTGGACTGTTGGAGCTAGAAACACCAGCATGTATTTATATGTATATGCTGTATTCTAGTCAAGGTTCATCCTGTACAACTACTGCTGTACACATCTGTTCTATTCATATACTGTTCATACTGTCTATACACCAGCATTTAGTTAGGTATTATTGTACTGTTGGAGCTAGAAACACCAGCATTTAGTTAGGTATTACTGTACTGTTGGAGCTAGAAACACCAGCATTTAGTTAGGTATTATTGTACTGTTGGAGCTAGAAACACCAGCATTTAGTTAGGTATTGTTGCACTGTTGGAGCTAGAAACACAAGCATTTAGTTAGGTATTGTTGTACTGTTGGAGCTAGAAACACCAGCATTTAGTTAGGTATTACTGTACTGTTGGAGCTAGAAACACCAGCATTTAGTTAGGTATTATTGTACTGTTGGAGCTAGAAACACCAGCATTTAGTTAGGTATTACTGTACTGTTGGAGCTAGAAACACCAGCATTTAGTTAGGTATTGTTGCACTGTTGGAGCTAGAAACACCAGCATTTAGTTAGGTATTACTGTACTGTTGGAGCTAGAAACACCAGCATTTAGTTAGGTATTACTGCACTGTTGGAGCTAGAAACACCAGCATTTAGTTAGGTATTACTGTACTGTTGGAGCTAGAAACACCAGCATTTAGTTAGGTATTACTGCACTGTTGGAGCTAGAAACACCAGCATTTAGTTAGGTATTACTGCACTGTTGGAGCTAGAAACACCAGCATTTAGTTAGGTATTTTTATTGACTTGACCAGATATATTGATATGGTGGACCATTCCATTCTTGTGGGCCGGCTCAGGAGTATTGGTGTCTCTGAGGGGTCTTTGGCCTGGTTTGCTAACTACCTCTCACGAAGAGTGTTGTTTATAAAGTCAGAACATCTGCTGTCTCAGCCACTGCCTGTCACCAAGGGAGTACCCCAACTCTCCAACCCTAGGCTCCACGCTCTTCTCAATTTACATCAATAACATAGCTCAAGCAGTAGGAAGCTCTCTCACCCATTTATATGCAGATGATACAGTCTCAGCTGGCCCCACCCCAAATTTTATGTTAAACGCTCTACAACAAAGCTTTCTATGTGTCCAACAAGCTTTCTCTGCCCTTAACCTTGTTCTGAACACCTCCAAAACAAAGGTCATGTGGTTTGGTAGGAAGAATGCCCCTCTCCCCACAGGTGTGATTACCTCTGAGGGTTTAGAGCTTGAGGTCACCTCATACAAGTACTTGGGAGTATGGCTAGACGATACACTGTCCTTCTCTCAGCACATACCAAAGCTGCAGGCTAAGGTTAAATCTAGACTTAGTTTCCTCTATCGTAATCTCTCCCCTTTCATCACAGCTGTCAAACTAACCCTGATTCAGATGACCATCGTACCCATGCTAGTTTACGGGGACATAATTTATGCATAGGCAGGTAAGGGTGCTCTCGAGCGGCTAGATGTTCTTTACCATTCTGCCATCAGATTTGCCACCAATGCTCCTTTAGGAGACACATCACTGCACTCTACTCTATACTCCTCTGTAAACTGCTCATCTCTTTGTACCCGTCGCAAGACTCACTGGTTGATGCTTATTTATAAAACCCTCTTAGGCCTCACTTCCCTCTATCTGGGATATCTACTGCAGCCCTCATCCTCCACATACAACACCCGTTCTGCCAGTCACATTCTGTTAAAGGTCCCTGAAGCACACACATCCCTGGTTCGCTCCTCTTCTCAGTTCACTGCAGCTAGCGACTGGAACGAGCTGCAACAAACACTCAAACTGGACAGTTTTATCTCCATCTCGTCATTTAACGACTCAATCATGGACACTCTTACTGACAGTTGTGGCTGCTTCAGGTGAGGTATTGTTGTCTCTACCTTCTTGCCCTTTGTACTGTTGTCTGTGCCCAATAATGTTTGTACCATGCTGGTAGCTGGTGCTACCATGTTGTGTTGCTACTGTAACGGATGTGAAACGGCTAACTAGTTAGCGGTGGTGCGTGCTAAATAGCGTTTCAATCAGTGACGTCACTTGCTCTGAGACCTTGAAGTAGTGGTTCCCCTTGCTCTGCAAGGGCCGCGGCTTTTGTGGAGCGATGGATAACGATGCTTCGAGGGGTGACTGTTGTTGATGTGTGCGCGCCCGGGTATGGGCGAGGGGACGGTCTAAAGTTATACTGTTACACTACCATGGTGTTGTCATGTGTTGCTGCCATGCTATATTGTTGTCTTAGGTCTCTCTTTATGTAGTGTTGTGGTGTCTCTCTTTATGTAGTGTTGTGGTGTCTCTCTTTATGTAGTGTTGTGGTGTCTCTCTTTATGTAGTGTTGTGGTGTCTCTCTTTATGTAGTGTTGTGGTGTCTCTCTTTATGTAGTGTTGTGGTGTCTCTCTTTATGTAGTGTTGTGGTGTCTCTCTTTATGTAGTGTTGTGGTGTCTCTCTTTATGTAGTGTTGTGGTGTCTCTTTTGTCTTGATATGTATTTTGTCCTATATTTTTTATATATTTTTTTTTATCCCAGCCCCCGCAGGAGGCCTTTTGGTAGGCCGTCATTGTAAATAAGAATTTGTTCTTAACTGACTTGCCTAGTTAAATAAAGGTTAAATAAAAATATCAGCATTTAGCTAGGTATTACTGCACTGCTGGAGCTAGAAACACAAACATTTAGCTAGGTACTATTGGAGCTAGGACCACAAACATTTAGCTAGGTATTACTGCACTGTTGGAGCTAGAAACACAAACATTTAGCTAGGTACTATTGGAGCTAGGACCACAAACATTTAGCTAGGTATTACTGCACTGTTGGAGCTAGGACCACAAACATTTAGCTAGGTATTACTGCACTGTTGGAGCTAGGACCACAAACATTTAGCTAGGTATTACTGCACTGTTGGAGCTAGGACCACAAACATTTAGCTAGGTATTACTGCACTGTTGGAGCTAGAAACACAAACATTTAGCTAGGTATTACTGCACTGTTGGAGCTAGGACCACAAACATTTAGCTAGGTATTACTGCACTGTTGGAGCTAGAAACACAAACATTTAGCTAGGTATTACTGCACTGTTGGAGCTAGGAACACAAACATTTAGCTAGGTATTACTGCACTGTTGGAGCTAGGACCACAAACATTTAGCTAGGTATTACTGCACTGTTGGAGCTAGAAACACAAACATTTAGCTAGGTACTATTGGAGCTAGGACCACAAACATTTAGCTAGGTATTACTGCACTGTTGGAGCTAGAAACACAAACATTTAGCTAGGTATTACTGCACTGTTGGAGCTAGAAACACAAACATTTAGCTAGGTATTACTGCACTGTTGGAGCTAGAAACACAAACATTTAGCTAGGTATTACTGCACTGTTGGAGCTAGGACCACAAACATTTAGCTAGGTATTACTGCACTGTTGGAGCTAGGACCACAAACATTTAGCTAGGTATTACTGCACTGTTGGAGCTAGGACCACAAACATTTAGCTAGGTATTACTGCACTGTTGGAGCTAGAAACACAAACATTTAGCTAGGTATTACTGCACTGTTGGAGCTAGGACCACAAACATCCTGCTGCACCTGCAATAACATCTGCTAATATGTGTACGTGACCAATAAAATGTTATTTGATTTTGACATTACACGGCACCTGCTAAAACCACACATGACACATCATCATACGTCTCGCCAGGCTGTAAAGAAGAGCCGTGCTTCTTTCTTTGAGGTTACAGCGTCAGTCACTCCTCTTCACAATAGTCAAGCAGACCTCATGCACCACACACACACTGCATGGCTCACTTCTGCTTTTACTTCTACGGGAGCACTGTTAAAGGGGAACTACTGTACACACCACCATGGCTCTTCTGCACAACGACTAAAACACTTCTCTGGACAGTATTGTCTTGATTTTGCTTACAGCAAACTAAGTCAAATCGCAGTGTGACATTCAGAATACCATAAATAATACAATGATCTATGTTTTTTTTTATTTTTAAATAGACCTCGTTTTATAGAAACAGGATGGGGATAATTTGACATGAACAATAAATCTGCTAAATGTTGATCAAATGTTTTGAATTGGGTCATCTTAGTATTGATTCTGTCAGTCAAATACACCAATGGTTATTTTTATCTAAATTGTGTATTATCTCTCCCAGTTGAAAAAACTCCCCCACCTTTGATACTTCAGTATAATTTCCATCAGCCTCAGGGCGACCTCTACTGGCTGAAATGGAATAATGCAATGGAACCACATCCTTGATGGAACTGACATCCTCAAGAAAAAAAACAAGTGAATCACTTCAGTGATTTTCAACTGGGAGAGACATTTTCTCAAGTACGTTGTACATTTTCAGAACTCTAAGGGCAAGAATCGAAATAGATTATCAAAATGGCTCACATTTCAAAACTCCCAAGCACATTTTCAATTGACTGAGTAACAACAAACAAATTCACAATATCACTTGTTCACTGCACCAAATCACTCTTTCAATTTGAATACACATTGCACTTTTCAAAATGAAATATTCATTTGACTTTTGATATGATTTTCTTGTCATTTGTTAATAATACATTTAACTGTCACTTAATTGATCTGCTGAAAATGGATACGCTACTGAACCATGACTATGTATTTATTTTATTTAACCTTTATTTAACTAGTCAAGTCAGTTAACAAGTTCTTATTTACAATGACGACCTACCAAAAGGCCTCCTGCGGGGACGGGGGCCTGAGATTAAAAATTACAAATAAATACAATTAAAATATAGGACAAAACACACATCACAACAAGAGAGACAACACACATCACAACAAGAGAGACAACACAACATCACAACAAGAGAGACAACACACATCACGACAAGAGAGACAACACAACACAACAAGAGAGACAACACAACATCACAACAAGAGAGACAACACACATCACAACAAGAGAGACAACACACATCACAACAAGAGAGACAACACACATCACAACAAGAGAGACAACACAACATCACAACAAGAGAGACAACACACATCACAACAAGAGAGACAACACAACATCACAACAAGAGAGACAACACACATCACAACAAGAGAGACAACACACATCACAACAAGAGAGACAACACACATCACAACAAGAGAGACAACACAACACAACAAGAGAGACAACACAACATCACAACAAGAGAGACAACACACATCACAACAAGAGAGACAACACACATCACAACAAGAGAGACAACACAACACAACAAGAGAGACAACACAACATCACAACAAGAGAGACAACACACATCACAACAAGAGAGACAACACACATCACAACAAGAGAGACAACACAACAAGAGAGACAACACATCACAACAAGAGAGACAACACAACATCACAACAAGAGAGACAACACACATCACAACAAGAGAGACAACACACATCACAACAAGAGAGACAACACACATCACAACAAGAGAGACAACACAACACAACAAGAGAGACAACACAACATCACAACAAGAGAGACAACACACATCACAACAAGAGAGACAACACACATCACAACAAGAGAGACAACACAACACAACAAGAGAGACAACACATCACAACAAGAGAGACAACACAACACCGCATAAAGAGAGACCTAAAGGCAACAACATAGCAAGGCAGCAACACAACATAACAACAACATGGTAGCAACACAATATGGTAGGCAGCACAACATGGTAGCAGCACAAAACATGTTACAAACATTATTGGGTACAGACAACAACACAAAGGGCACAAAGGGCAACACAACGAGACAACAATACATCACACAAAGCAGGTAATTAACAAGGTTAAGGGCAGAGAAAGCTTGTTGGACACATAGAAAGCTTTGTTGTAGAACGTTTAACATAAAATCCTGGGAGGGGCCAGCTGAGTATAAAACTGTGTAATCTGCATATTCATGGCTGAGAGTGTGTAATCTGCATATTCATGGTTGAGAGTGTGTAATCTGCATATTCATGGATGAGAGTGCCTAGTTAACGTATATAGTTTGATAACTGCTGAACACTGTAACGTTCAATATTTTTATATTTACATCCATTTATGTTAGAAGTTTTCAAACTAAATCATATATATTCCACACATTATCTGAATGTCATTGATACACTGTGAGGTGATTCATGTTGCCAAGCAGAGAGACAGCTGATACTGTATATTCCACACATGATCTGAATGTCATTGATACTCTATAAGCTGATTGATGTTGCCAAGCAGAGAGACAGCTGATACTCTATAAGCTGATTGATGTTGCCAAGCAGAGAGACAGCTGATACTCTATAAGCTGATTCATGTTGCCAAGCAGAGAGACAGCTGATACTCTATAAGCTGATTGATGTTGCCAAGCAGAGACACAGCTGATACTCTATAAGCTGATTCATGTTGCCAAGCAGAGAGACAGCTGATACTCTATAAGCTGATTCATGTTACCAAGCAGAGAGACAGCTGATACTCTATAAGCTGATTAATGTTGCCAAGCAGAGAGACAGCTGATACTCTATAAGCTGATTAATGTTGCCAAGCAGAGAGACAGCTGATACACTGTAAGCTGATTCATGTTGCCAAGCAGAGAGACAGCTGATACTCTATAAGCTGATTGATGTTGCCAAGCAGAGAGACAGCTGATACTCTATAAGCTGATTCATGTTGCCAAGCAGAGAGACAGCTGATACTGTATTAGCTGTCAAGTCACATAGGAAAGATGATCTTGAACGATGGAATAGACACACCGTGCTACTCCAATGCTACACCAATACGTTAACCAACTGCTTTACAATACCCCCACAAACCCCCTTTATCTGACGGTTCTATGTATGTCCGTTATCATCATAATGAAACTGGAAGACTGACATACAACATGCTCATTATCTGCCATCAGATACAACAAATATGGTTTGTAAAAAACAATTCTACGTGTCAAGTTATAGCTAAATACTAAATGATGCTCTCATGGTATTTCACAGACAACTCTTCATGAATGACTCAGGGGTGAAATATGTGTTTAACTCTTCATGAATGACTCAGGGGTGAAATATGTGTTCAACTCTTCATGAATGACTCAGGGGTGAAATATGTGTTCAACTCGAATGAATGACTCAGGGGTGAAATATGTGTTCAACTCGAATGAATGACTCAGGGGTGAAATATGTGTTCAACTCTTCATGAATGACTCAGGGGTGAAATATGTGTTCAACTCTTCATGAATGACTCAGGGGTGAAATATGTGTTCAACTCTTCATGAATGACTCAGGGGTGAAATATGTGTTCAACTCGAATGAATGACTCAGGGGTGAAATATGTGTTCAACTCTTCATGAATGACTCAGGGGTGAAATATGTGTTCAACTCGAATGAATGACTCAGGGGTGAAATATGTGTTCAACTCTTCATGAATGACTCAGGGGTGAAATATGTGTTCAACTCGAATGAATGACTCAGGGGTGAAATATGTGTTCAACTCTTCATGAATGACTCAGGGGTGAAATATGTGTTCAACTCTTCATGAATGACTCAGGGGTGAAATATGTGTTCAACTCGAATGAATGACTCAGGGGTGAAATATGTGTTCAACTCTTCATGAATGACTCAGGGGTGAAATATGTGTTCAACTCGAATGAATGACTCAGGGGTGAAATATGTGTTCAACTCGAATGAATGACTCAGGGGTGAAATATGTGTTCAACTCGAATGAATGACTCAGGGGTGAAATATGTGTTCAACTCTTCATGAATGACTCAGGGGTGAAATATGTGTTCAACTCGAATGAATGACTCAGGGGTGAAATATGTGTTCAACTCGAATGAATGACTCAGGGGTGAAATATGTGTTCAACTCTTCATGAATGACTCAGGGGTAAAATATGTGTTCAACTCGAATGAATGACTCAGGGGTGAAATATGTGTTCAACTCTTCATGAATGACTCAGGGGTAAAATATGTGTTCAACTCGAATGAATGACTCAGGGGTGAAATATGTGTTCAACTCGAATGAATGACTCAGGGGTAAAATATGTGTTCAACTCTTCATGAATGACTCAGGGGTGAAATATGTGTTCAACTCGAATGAATGACTCAGGGGTGAAATATGTGTTCAACTCGAATGAATGACTCAGGGGTGAAATATGTGTTCAACTCTTCATGAATGACTCAGGGGTAAAATATGTGTTCAACTCTTCATGAATGACTCAGGGGTGAAATATGTGTTCAACTCGAATGAATGACTCAGGGGTAAAATATGTGTTCAACTCGAATGAATGACTCAGGGGTGAAATATGTGTTCAACTCTTCATGAATGACTCAGGGAAGAAATATGTGTTCAACTCTTCATGAATGACTCAGGGGTGAAATATGTGTTCAACTCTTCATGAATGACTCAGGGGTGAAATATGTGTTCAACTCTTCATGAATGACTCAGGGGTGAAATATGTGTTCAACTCGAATGAATGACTCAGGGGTGAAATATGTGTTCAACTCTTCATGAATGACTCAGGGGTGAAATATGTGTTCAACTCTTCATGAATGACTCAGGGGTGAAATATGTGTTCAACTCGAATGAATGACTCAGGGGTGAAATATGTGTTCAACTCGAATGAATGACTCAGGGGTGAAATATGTGTTCAACTCTTCATGAATGACTCAGGGGTGAAATATGTGTTCAACTCGAATGAATGACTCAGGGGTGAAATATGTGTTCAACTCTTCATGAATGACTCAGGGGTGAAATATGTGTTCAACTCGAATGAATGACTCAGGGGTGAAATATGTGTTCAACTCGAATGATTGACTCAGGGGTGAAATATGTGTTCAACTCGAATGAATGACTCAGGGGTGAAATATGAGTTCAACTCGAATGAATGACTCAGGGAGGAAATATGTGTTCAACTCTTCATGAATGACTCAGGGGTGAAATATGTGTTCAACTCTTCATGAATGACTCAGGGGTGAAATATGTGTTCAACTCTTCATGAATGACTCAGGGGTGAAATATGTGTTCAACTCAAATGAATGACTCAGGGGTGAAATATGTGTTCAACTCGAATGAATGACTCAGGGGTGAAATATGTGTTCAACTCTTCATGAATGACTCAGGGGTAAAATATGTGTTCAACTCTTCATGAATGACTCAGGGGTGAAATATGTGTTCAACTCGAATGAATGACTCAGGGGTGAAATATGTGTTCAACTCTTCATGAATGACTCAGGGGTAAAATATGTGTTCAACTCGAATGAATGACTCAGGGGTGAAATATGTGTTCAACTCTTCATGAATGACTCAGGGAAGAAATATGTGTTCAACTCTTCATGAATGACTCAGGGGTGAAATATGTGTTCAACTCTTCATGAATGACTCAGGGGTGAAATATGTGTTCAACTCTTCATGAATGACTCAGGGGTGAAATATGTGTTCAACTCGAATGAATGACTCAGGGGTGAAATATGTGTTCAACTCTTCATGAATGACTCAGGGGTGAAATATGTGTTCAACTCTTCATGAATGACTCAGGGGTGAAATATGTGTTCAACTCGAATGAATGACTCAGGGGTGAAATATGTGTTCAACTCGAATGAATGACTCAGGGGTGAAATATGTGTTCAACTCTTCATGAATGACTCAGGGGTGAAATATGTGTTCAACTCGAATGAATGACTCAGGGGTGAAATATGTGTTCAACTCGAATGATTGACTCAGGGGTGAAATATGTGTTCAACTCGAATGAATGACTCAGGGGTGAAATATGAGTTCAACTCGAATGAATGACTCAGGGAGGAAATATGTGTTCAACTCTTCATGAATGACTCAGGGGTGAAATATGTGTTCAACTCTTCATGAATGACTCAGGGGTGAAATATGTGTTCAACTCTTCATGAATGACTCAGGGGTGAAATATGTGTTCAACTCTTCATGAACGACTCAGGGGTGAAATATGTGTTCAACTCGAATGAATGACTCAGGGGTGAAATATGTGTTCAACTCTTCATGAATGACTCAGGGGTGAAATATGTGTTCAACTCTTCATGAATGACTCAGGGGTGAAATATGTGTTCAACTCTTCATGAATGACTCAGGGGTGAAATATGTGTTCAACTCTTCATGAATGACTCAGGGGTGAAATATGTGTTCAACTCTTCATGAACGACTCAGGGGTGAAATATGTGTTCAACTCGAATGAATGACTCAGGGGTGAAATATGTGTTCAACTCTTCATGAATGACTCAGGGGTGAAATATGTGTTCAACTCTTCATGAATGACTCAGGGGTGAAATATGTGTTCAACTCTTCATGAACGACTCAGGGGTGAAATATGTGTTCAACTCTTCATGAATGACTCAGGGGTGAAATATGTGTTCAACTCTTCATGAATGACTCAGGGGTGAAATATGTGTTCAACTCTTCATGAATGACTCAGGGGTGAAATATGTGTTCAACTCTTCATGAATGACTCAGGGGTGAAATATGTGTTCAACTCTTCATGAATGACTCAGGGGTGAAATATGTGTTCAACTCTTCATGAATGACTCAGGGGTGAAATATGTGTTCAACTCTTCATGAATGACTCAGGGGTGAAATATGTGTTCAACTCTTCATGAATGACTCAGGGGGGAAATATGTGTTCAACTCTTCATGAATGCACAATCAAAGATTCTGAACATAAGACAAGGGGCTTTACAAGTGTTCTCAGTTTAGAGTTTTGTACTTACAGTTTTGAAAATATACTACTATACATCTGAAAAACGCCCTGAAGCGATTTAAATAAAACTGTTATTGACACCAAAATGCTACAGCCAATGTTAATGTCAGAGAAGTGAAGCTTGCTCAGATGGATTACAAATACAGTATCAGTGCTTTATTAAAGAATCCCTCCATGGCTTTGAGTAGGGAGATGGATCAACTGAAGTTGAGGATCCCTGGTGTCTGATACACGCCGTTTGGTGAGAAGCAGATCCTGTGGTGAGCACGAGACTGAGGAGACCATGTCTACTCTTTTGAATTTTGATTGAGTGTTTGCCTAATAAAGTCATGCTAGGAGATATTAGTTATCTCATGAGACCGTTTGTTCCGTACCCCATATTGTGTTTCAGGTGCCAATGGTTATGGCCACTCATGTTGCAGCAGTGTGTAGGAGGGAGATTCCTAGATGTGAGAAGTGTGCCAGAGGGCATGGGACAAATGAGTGTGTAATTTCTGAGGAGAAAGTAGTTTGTTGCAATTGTGGTGGCAGACCATTTTGCTGGGTTTCAGAAATGTCCTGTGCGAGTGAGACAGGTATTGGCTGCCTAGGCTATGAGACAGGTTGAGGTTGCCTAGGCTATGAGACAGGTTGAGGTTGCCAGGGTTTGAGCAGAGCAGAACGTGACATGGGTGACGGGCCAAGGGTGAGGGATCATGAGAGGATACCAGTAAGTAGTAGGCCAGGACTGAGTGACCCAGACAGTTTGTGTTTTAGCAAGGTTGGTTTAATTTGTATGATAAATAACTGTAGCCTACTGCATAGATGCAGGAAGTCACAGAAGATAAAAGTAGCAGCAGTAAAAAAGGTTACTGTGAGTGAAAGATTTTACGCAGGGCAGGCTACAGGCATAAGCGACATAAGCTGTCGCATAGCCCCCCCCCCCCCCCCCCCCCCCGAAAAGATATACACTGAGTGTACAAAACATTAAGAACACCCCCCCCCCCTTTTTGCCCTCAGAACAGCCTCAATTCATTGGTATTGAAAGCATTCCACAATGTTGCTAGCTCATGTTGACTCCAGTGCTTCCCACAGTTGTGTCCAGATGGCTGGATGTCCTTTGGGTGGTGGACCATTCTTGATACACACAGGAAACTGTTGCGTGTGAAAAACCCAGCAGAGTAGCAGTTCTTGACACAAACTGGTGTGCCTGGTACCTATGACCATACAATGGCACTTAAATCTTTTGTCTTGCCCATTCACCCTCGATATGGCACACATACACAATCCATGTCTCAATTGACTCAACACTTAGGAAGTCCTTATTTAATCTGTTTGTGCATCAGCAGTTTTGATCTTGTTTCGTCAGTCACTGACAGTCACTGACAATTTTTCGTTAGTCTAGCTAGTTATGGACCGTGCACACAGGGCACGTGCCCAGGGGCCCTGATATTCAGGGGGCCCCCACTGATTTTGTTAGATACTCTCACTCAGATATCATAGCATAAGTAATGGCAAATTGCAGGAAATTAGCTTTAAAACTGCAAAAAACTTTCTCTGCCCTATTGCAAAATAAGTTCAATTGGATGTTTTAAATAATATTGCTACATTTTCTCTCCACCCATTGGCAAAAACGTGTAGAATTGTAATAAATTAGCTTTAAAATGAAAAATGTTCTCTCCACAGTCAAGAGGGGGGCCACTAAAATGTTTTTTCCCGTTTGGTGGGGGAGAGGGGGGGTCCCCCAACCAAATGATGGTATAATGCCAATAATGAAACACGGGTTTACAACCCTTATACCTAAACCTGGTAAAGATGATTTATAAAGACAATCTGCTCCCTGTGACTTTAATGTAGATGACTTAATGTAGATGACAAGGTGTTCACCCACGTGATAGATAACAGACTGAAAGAGGGCATGACATTATTACTGATACTCAATCTGACCTATTAGATTACAGACATATGGTTGATGATGGATTTATTTTTAATTTAATCTATTTTTATAAAGCTTTTGATACGATTGAACACCCATGTATGTTACAAACACTGGAATATGTAGATTTAGGTGAAAACATTGCAAAGGTGATTGGAATGTTATATGATGGTAATAATAGTTCAGCATCTCTTCAACATGGAACATCTAAATGATTTGAGTGAAGAGAGGAACTCGTCAAGGATGTCCCAGCACACCATTACTGTTCATTCTTGCTGCTGAGTTATTAGCTATCCTTATAAATGTTAGTCTGAAGAACAAATCTTACTGCAGAGCGTTTCCCTTCACCTTTGAAAATGAAATATCTTACAAGACTTCACTAGTTCTATGATCAGAATAAGAACTAGATCAGTTTCCTTTTTCACCTAAAGCGAAAGAACTTGATCTCAAAACAATTAATAACATTTACCCATGTAATGATTTCATAAGACAGAGATTCAACTTTGATTTTAACCATTGTGTGTTTTGTAAATCAGATATTGAAACGGCAGAATTATTTCCCCCCCCCCGTGTCAACCTTCAATCAGCCTTTTTGGGATGCATTTCAGTACTAAATCACATAATGATCAATTCATACGCACTTTAACGTTTATCCGTTTGGTCTTCTAATGGTGGACAGGAAAGGTGAATGTACAGTATGTATAACTTGATCATCATTGGTTTTCTAATGGAGGACAGGAAAGGTGAATGTACAGTATGTATAACTTGATCATCATTGGTTTTCTAATGGAGGATAGGAAAGGTGAATGTACAGTATGTATAACTGGGATCATAATTGGTTTTCTAATGGAGGACAGGGAAGGTGAATGTACAGTATGTATAACTGGGATCATAATTGGTTTTCTAATGGAGGACAGGGAAGGTGAATGTACAGTATGTATAACTGGGATCATAATTGGTTTTCTAATGGTGGACAGGAAAGGTGAATGTACAGTATGTATAACTTGATCATAATTGGTTTTCTAATGGAGGACAGGGAAGGTGAATGTACAGTATGTATAACTGGGATCATAATTGGTTTTCTAATGGTGGACAGGAAAGGTGAATGTACAGTATGTATAACTTGATCATAATTGGTTTTCTAATGGAGGACAGGGAAGGTGAATGTACAGTATGTATAACTTGATCATCATTGGGTTTTTTAACTACCCCATTTATTGTTTTCTTAAACAAGGTAAAGTGAAATAAACAATCTTTGAAATTGGTTCAATCCAAACAAGCCCTTATTCTTTATCTCTGTAATTTGATTCCTGAATAGATTCCTGAATGTTTGTACAAGTTTGCTCAGTCTGTTTATTGTAATAAATGTTCTTTCTACATGTGAATTATGTCTGTTTGAATTTTAAAATGTCTAGGAAAACAAAACACTTCTCTGGACAGTATTAGTATTGTCTCAATTTTTTTCATCGTTAACAGCAAAGTAAAATAGCAGTCTGACATTCAGAATATCATAAATAATACAATGATCTAAGTTTAAAAAAATAGACCTTGTTTTATATTTTTTTTAAATTAACGATTGAGATAATTTGACATGGACAATAAAATACATATTTAGGCATAACCATTACATAGGATCAAACGTCTAGAGGCTTACTAAATTTTAACCCTCTTGTAAAAAATACCCAGAAGAAGCTAAATCAATGGCTACAGAGAGACTTATCTTTAAAAGGTAGAGTCCTAATAACCAAGGCTGAAGGTATCTCTAGACTAACATATGGTGCTCTATCTTTATATCTTGACAGTAAAATAAGCAAGGAGATAGACCAGATGCTTTTCAACTTTCTGTGGAGAAACCGTACCAATTACATTAGGACAACTGTTGTAATGAACACTTATGAGAATGGTGGGCTGAATTTTCTGGACTTAACTACTTTAAATAATACTTTTATTAAGATCAATTGGATAAAACAATTCCTAAGAAGACCCACTTCTATCTGGAATGTTATTCCTCATCATGTCTTCTCTACTTTTGGTGGCCTTAACTTCATGTTGTTTTGCAATTATAACATTGACAAAGTTCCAGTGAAACTTTCTGCTTTTCATCGGCAGGTTCTCTTGTCATGGTCCTTAATTTATAAACACAATTTTTCTCCACACAGATATTATACATGGAATAATCGGGATATATTGTATAAAAATACTTCTTTGTTTTTAGAATATTGGTTCCGAAATAATATCCTATTGGTGAGCCAACTGGTAAATGCAGAGGGTCTTCTACTCAGTTATAAGGAATTCTTATTTGTTAACAAAAATTTCCTTTAAAATTATTCATGAATATTATCCTGCTAACCACTATATGAAGAAGTTTAAGGAAAACATCAACTCAAATTGCTCCTTTGGTAATGACCACCCAGAAACAGTGTTGCATCTTTTTTGGCATTGTGTTCATGTAAGAAAACTGTGGCAAGACATCAGTAGATTTATAATTGAACACATTTATGAAGATTTTACACTATTGTGGAGAGATGCCCCGCTTGGATTCTTTACATACAATATAAATAAGCTGAAACATTTTTATGTAATTCATTTCATTATTCTTTTGGACAAATTTCATTACACAAATGTAAATGTACAAACAAAAAAACACTTCCTTACCCTGCAAAAATTATTTGAACTGTATTTTAAGACAGTTAAATACTCTACTAACAAAAAAACACTTCCTTACCCTGCAAAAATAAATTGAACTGTATTTTATGACAGTTAAATACTCTACTAACAAAAAAACTGTTAGAATTGTAAGTATATGCATGTCCCTTAAGGTTCTTGTGTAATTGTAATGTGATATTGTACCCCCTAGCTCGATTGTCCATTGTTTATAATCTATATATACTTATGTTCCCTCATGTACTTTCTGAATTGATTTGTTTAAAAAAAGACATGGACAATAAATGTGGTAAATATTGTATTAGTATTGGTTCTGTCAGTCAAATACACCAATGGTGTTGCGTATTTTCGCTCCCAGTTCTCTCGGTTGAAAAAACTGTCCCACCCCATCTTTGATACTTTAGTTTTATCTCCATCAGCCTCGGGACGACTTGGAACGGAATAATGCAATGGAGACGAAGCCTTCTAGGCTCTACTAATCAACGCCGAAAAGATACAACAAAGTTGCTGACTTCAGAGACGTTAAACTTGCCCAGTAAGAATGCAAATACAATATAAAATGCGTTATAAAAGAAATCCTCTCTGGCTTTATGCTTTTAAACCAATTATGTATTGTTTCAAACGTTTTCCGTATCGTCTTATTGATTATTTTGGTCTGGCACACAGGAGCCAGCCATGGAGCTAGATATGTAGCAATTTGCTAGTTACTACGTGGGGAAGTGAAGGGAAAACGGTTAAAAACGGTGTAACTTCAGACAATTTGTACGATGGCATCGCAGCCTCCTCCTAAACCGTGGGAAAGGCGGATTCCAGGAGCAGCCATGAGTGCACCAGTTAACTATCGGTAAACAAGTTATTGCTTACTTGACGAGTTGTCTATGGACTAACTATGTATGAGTTAGCTAGCTAGCGTTAGCCTCTAATATAGGCCCAGGCCCTAACTAGGTCGGAGCTTGTTGTTTTGCGTTTGCCTAGCGGACAGAACTAGCTAGATTTCAATATTTGACAATAGTTTAGTATTGGACTGTTATTGGATAATAACTCAACCAAAAGTGCTCACCGAGTTCCAATGTAGTTAACGTTGTAACGTTAGTAGCTAGCTAACGTCGTTACCTTTGACTGGCATGTCGTTTGTTTTGTTATCTAGCTAAGGTTAGCTAATAGAGACGTAACCCATTGCAACACTCCTAGATTGCTTAGACTTCTCTTTAACTACGAAACCAAAGGAAACTAGTTTTGAGGCGTTTAAAAAAAATTAAATACAAATTACGTTTTGACAACACGAACACGTGATTGAATTGAATGTTCACTGTTTTATAAGTTATGCCCCTCTTTCCAATCCACCAGGTCGACTGACTTTGCCCCACCAGGTCCCTCCACCCCGGGCCTCTCTGGTCCCGCCGGTCCTCCCGTCTTGACCCGCATGGTGCCCCCCGTCCCCCCTCGCCCTGTCCAGTCCATCCAGTCCTACCGTCCCTCCTACAGCTCCTTCCCTGGCTCCTCCTACAACCCCTATGGTAGCTCCAGCCTCTACGGTGGAGCATACAGCCCCTACAGTCCCTACAGTGGTGGCTATGGCATGGGAGGGGGGCTCGGTGGGAGCCTGGGCTACAGCCGCTTCGGCCAAACCGGTGGTGAAGACGTGGCGCCCAGTCGGTTTGTCCAACAGGCAGAGGAGAGCAGCCGCGGCGCCTTCCAGTCCATCGAGAGCATCGTCCAGGCCTTCACCTCGGTCAGCATGATGATGGACGCCACCTTCTCGGCCGTCTACAACAGCTTCCGAGCCGTGCTGGATGTAGCCAACCACCTGACACGGTTACGGATGCACTTTACCAAGGTTCTGTCGGCCTTTGCCCTGGTGCGCACCCTGCGCTACCTGTACCGCCGCATACAGAGGATGCTGGGGCTGAGGCGGGACGGTGAGGTGGAGGACCTGTGGGCAGACAGTGAAGGGGCTGTTCTGGCGACCAGAGGTGCTGGAGCCGCAATGGAAGACCCCAGAGCCGGAGCGGTCAAGTCGTGGCCCATCTTCCTTTTTCTGGCCGTGGTCCTAGGAGGGCCCTATCTCATCTGGAAGCTGCTGAGCTCTGCCCAGGGGCCCGAGGAGAGCGGTGAGGCTCCTTACTGTCTGTGTGTGGGCTCTCCTGAATGTCCTTTGTCTCTCTGACTGCCTGTCTGTTAACCACAGTTTCGCAACCTCAAACAGATGGGTCATGGTTTATCTGAACATACACTGCTAATCTGGCTCTGTGTATGCTCATAACAAAGATGAGTGTGCTACATACATTTTTTGTTTGTTACGTTAATCAGCACCTTACATTTTTACTTAATTAATATTCCCTACAAGGACTATATAATTACATTCTGATTGATTAAATCCCTATGCAGCCACCAACTGGGCTAGTGGGGAGGATGACCATGTGGTTGCCAGGGCGGAGTATGACTTCACAGCTGTGTCGGAGGAGGAGCTCTCACTGAATGCTGGAGACATGCTCAACCTGGCTCCTAAAGGTAAGAAACTAGGAGGAGAGAGGGGGGAATCCAACCAGCACCCTGCTCTAACCTAGTGTTTCTCAACTCCAGGCCTCCACTACTCCCAACAGTTCACCTGTTTTATTGTAGCCCCGGACACCTCATTCAACTAGTTAGCTAGTCGTCAAGCCTTCGATGAGTTGAATCGGCTATGTTTGTCCGTAACCTCACATCGACGTAGTTGAGCGGAGACGAGAGTGGGCGGAGTGTACCCCTTGACTACATCTAGTCGCTGTCAGTCGATACGAGGAAACGGTCGGTGGTTGTATTAGATTAACATTTTATTATAAAGGTAAGGGTTTTAAGAATTTTCATTTTTGCAGGTATCAACTGTCAGCAACTCAATGTAGTCGAGTACAGTGGTGATGAGACTTGTCTTGTTTGTGCCTGTGAGGTGGAGGGCTGCAGTCCAAACCCACTCAGTCCTCGCGCTAGCCACTTTCCTCAGGGGAATCGCTGTCGAAAACAGATGCAGTTTGATTGCCATCTTAAGTGGAGGTCCAATTCACAAACGTTACCCCCTCGGCCATTGATTTTTAGCTTGAGGGAGCGAGTGAACTACTTTGATCACTTTTGGGGTGTTATGATATGATATGACCCACAATTCAATGCAAACTGTAGTCACGTGTCAAATTCTGGTGGCCTCGTAGTGTCATTTTAGGCAACATAGTTGAGGTACACTCGGCTGTGACGATGTAAAATGTCATTCAAAGGCTGAGGGTTTAGGGCTGAGGGTTTAGGGCTGAGGGTTTAGGGCTGAGGGTTTAGGGCTGAGGGTTTAGGGCTGAGGGTTTAGGGCTGAGGGTTTAGGGCTGAGGGCTGTCTACTTTGTGTTTGGACTCCAACCATAGTCTGACTAGTATCCCTAGCAGTTGAAACTCCAACATAGCATAACAACCTAGCTTGTGAACAAAACAATGTAAATAGCCAAGAAAACACAAGGACAAAGTCTCACTTCAGTAGACTTTAGTTTTGAGTAAATGAAACTTTTATGCCCGTGTGCAACGCTTCTAAAAAACGAACCTGTCATTCACCTCTTCACTTGCAACACCCAGACAGGAAGTGTTGCAGCGCGAGGCAGAAATGCGTTGCACATTTTACAGTGTGCATTCGGTTCAGGTGAGAGAGAGAGAGAGACATATTCTCTAGAATATCATAGGTGACCCCGTTTCAGGAAACTAGATGTATGTCGCGGGTCACTACTTCACAGGAGAGCCGTTTGATCATAAACTTTTTTTTTTAAATAAAGAAAAAACATTTTTTTTTTGGTGGGGGAGGCAGAAATGCTGTCTCAAACGTGAACTTTCATGTACCTTTAATAACGAAGTTGTATGCCATCTGTAAATACGAATACGACTATTAAATTAGTCAAGGTAAACGACACAGGACGTCTTATTTAATGAGGGGTTGCAGTCTGCCGTGAAGCGTTCATCCACGTATACGGATCGAGTCCAGCTATAGTTTCAGATATAAGTTTCTAATTTTGTCAAAGTTGTTTTCATTGCAAGTTAAAGCTTACTGTTAGCTAGCTAGCTGACGTTAGACGGTTGGCTCGCCAGTTAACATTACGTTTATGATCTGTGTGTAGTTATGTTGCAACCATGCTCTCGACGGTGCAGCTGTCGAGGACCGATGCTAAAGGTCTTACACACACCGGCTACAGAGAGCCTGATCACACAGTTGTCCGGAACAGCTGGTGCTCTCATACATGCCTCAGTGTTGCTTGCCTCAAAGCAAGCACAAAAGGAATTTAGCCTGTCTGGTAGGCTCACGTCACTGGGCTACTTGTGGCTGGGTTTCTCTTTGTAGTCCGTGGCAAGCCGTGCCACATCAGATGCGCGTCAGAGCCGGTGTAGTAGGATTCAATCTCAGTCCTGTATTGACGCTTTGCCTGTTTGTTCATCTGAGGGCGTACCGGAGTTTGTTTTTAAGTGTACGAATTAGTGTCCTGCTCCTTGAGAGCGGCAGCTCTAGCCTTTAGCTCGGTGTGGAAGTTGCCTGTAATCCATGGCTTCTGGTTGGGATATATACGTACGGTCACTGTGGAGACTGTCATCGATGCACTTATTGATGAAGCCGGTGACTGATGTGGTATACTCCTCAATGCCATTGGCTGAATCCCGGGAACATATTCCAGTCTGTGCTAGCAAAACAGTCCTGTAGCTTAGCATCTGCGTCATCTGACCATTTCCATATTGAGCGAGCCACTGTTCCTCCCTGCTTTAGTTTTCGCTTGTAAGCAGGATCAGGAGGATATAATTATGGTCAGATTTGCCAAATGGAGGGCGAGTAAAGGTTTAAAAAAAAAAAAAAAAAAAATGTTTTGTCTGGTTGCACATTTGACATGCTGGTAGAAATGAGGTAGAATGGATTTAAGTTTGCCTGCGTTAAGGTCCCCGGCCAAGGTAGCGAAGTGCAAGAAGTATAAATGCCCTGACTTCTGCAGAGGCCATTTCACCGTAAATGCAGCACGGCCAATGCAGATGTCGGTTTGACCATTATGGTGGAATATTATGGTGGAATATTATGGTGGAATATTATGGTGGAATATTGCAAGATTCTTGTAATACTTTTTATTGCATCAAATGGTTGTTTTATACAACACAATCGAGGATTCTTATAACTATTGTGTGTGTGTTCTACTGAGGATGGGCCTCTGGGAGATAACACTGACAGGAGATTTACAATGTATTTTGGGTGATAAAACCTAAAGAGCATTCCAGAGCATGAGTTAATGTTTCTGCTCTATATGGTACCAGGAAGAGGTGGTTCCAGACACTCGTCTCTACACAATACTGTTTTCACAGCAGATACTGTCTGCTGTGAATTATAGGTTTCTTTCATACAAATCTTAACCTTGTGACCCATTCTATATATCTGCTCGTCATGTAGGTTGAAAGGGTTGTAATCTTAGCTAATGAAGACCTTTGTACTTTTCTCTCGGGGGGGGGCTCAACAAATCACCTAAGGGTGATTCGTCGACCAGCCATCGCTATTGCAAAGTTGTCACTAATAAAGATTTAGTTTGTGTAACTCTGTGTTTGTCTCCTCATTTGATAATCCAGAAATGAACCACCACACCATGCAGCATCTTTAAATGTTCATTCTAAAGGGTCTATTTGCCCAACGTTGGAATGACATTCTATTATTTCCATAACCTAAATAATTGGTATATGTGATGCCTAGCGAACCATATCATTGTTTGAAACCTGGATGTTTTCCATAGCCCTTCCCTTTTTAATAGCCAACAGAAACAATCTAAGATTTCCTGATATGTCAGTGAAACGAGCATTTCTTCTTCTACTGCCCAAATGCATTGAGACACAATCCTACCCTCTAGGTTTCTTCCTAGGTTCTGGCCTTTTCCAGGGAGTTTTTCCTAGCCACCGTGCTTCTACACCTGCATTGCTTGCTGTTTGGGGTTTTAGGCTGGGTTTCTGTACAGCACTTTGAGATATCAGCTGATGTACGAAGGGCTATATAAATACATTTGATTTGATTATTGTTGCACCTTCAGATATTCCCTCTTTTCTAAGTTTCTACCATTAGGCTGAATATCTATGTCTGTCGCTTTATTAGAAACCGTATCAGGTGCCCGTTTTGAGAACGGTGTTCTCCTGTAATAGAATTTAGGAACATTTGACGTAAATTGGTGAGACGAGTGAATACATTGCTGTGTTTGTAATATAAATGTGTTCGTGGAGCTACATGTGATGTTTCATCAGCCTCGTCTTTGTGTTTTAAACATTTTAATATGGAAACACTGAATGCATTTGATCTTTTTCTGGTCTTATCGTCCCGGCAACTGTCCCAACATACTTTTTTTTTATCGTTCTGGAGACTACAGGATGCCTTAATTTCAATCCCTGACTGCAGAAACAGGATCCGGCACCTCATTTTGGATGCCTACATTCTGGAACCTACTTGCCAGGTACTTCTCATGGCATGAGAAGGGGGGGGATGCGCGCAGTAGTGCGTTGGAGCGTATCTTGCAAGACAGCTACCCTTAACACCTTCTCTGTAGTCCATAGTAGCAGAGTGTTTGGGCTCTGACATGGGGCACGTGGGAGGTTCCCCCAGCCTCACACACAGGTAGTGCTTAGATAGGGTGGTTAGAAACGTCACAGATACAACCCACAGACTCTTAGACCTACTCATCCACACACAGAGATATAGGTCTCCCCCCACACACACACACACACATACATATACACATGCATTAACGGTTTTGACAGCCCAAAAGTGTGACACCCCCACACACGTACGGTGACCATGTTTCATATCAGCCCACGCTTTCTCTCTCTCTCTCTCTGTTCTCTCTCTGTCTCTCTGTCTCTCTGTCTCTATTCAAGGGGCTTTATTGGCATTGGAAACATGTTTACATTGGCTAAGCAAGTGAAATAGATAATAAACAAAAGTCAAATGAACAGTAAACATTATACTCTCTGGGTTCTCTCTCTCTGGATTCTCTCTGAGGCCATCCCTCCTACAGTGTCACCATTGTGATGTCACCACAGGTGGAAATATCTGTGTGTGTGTGTGTGACGCAGACTTGAGAAACGAGATTGTCAGGGTTCTGACTCAAAGGGGGGGGGGGGGGGAGAATTGACGTAGACTGCAGCCCTGGTAAAACCACAATGACGAGATAACAAGGAGGTAGGGTCCACACTTAGAGACGATTTACTAGAGTTTGTTTAATTTTGCAGTAGGCCTAGATCAATTAGTTACCAAAGACATCTTAAATCGCTGAGTTTTTGATTTTCTACTGTGCGTATACCGGTATGATTTATCTACTACATTGTTGGCCACTTTTTTTTTTCTCATGTGCTCTGGTAGCTCAGAGCCCCCTCCTTGTCTCTGCACTCACTTTTGTTCCGGAATCTTCTGATTTAGAAATGAAGTATTGCGGTTACCACAATATATGTTATCAGGGGGAAAGAGAGCTGGAGGCCTTGGGAGGAAGAAAGCTAACACTGTAGCAGGCAGGTCAACAGAATGCCATTCAGAATGGGTTACATATTGAATGTGTTCCTGTTAACTAAGTCTGCTAAATGACCATGTTATATCCTCTCTCTCTCTCTCCCCTGTGTGCAGAGCATCAACCCAGGGTGCGTGGGTGGCTGCTGGGCAGTGTAGACGGCCAGACCACAGGCCTCATACCTGCCAACTACGTCAAGGTCCTGGGGAAGAGGAGAGGCAGGAAGCACGCTGAGCTGGAGAGGCTGGCCCAGGTTCAGGCCCAGCCAGGGAACCCACTGGGCACCACCCTTCAAGCCCCACAGCCTAACCTGGCTACGGGCCCAGTGCCAACTGTATCCCCAGGCTTGGTTTCAGGCCTCGGCCCATTAGAAGCCGTCCCAGTAACTATCCCAGAGGAGCTGCTGGAGAGCGTGTACAGGGAAACGCCAGCCGGTTACAGCAGCCTGGGTCTGGGTGTATTGCCCAGCACCACGACAGCTTCGAGCACAGTGCTCACCATACCAGAGAAGATTGACCTGTGATGTCTGACTTTGTGTTTTCCCACACGTCCGTTGAGGCTGTACGTGGTTTGTTGATGAGCTGTTCTGTAGAGCTCGGTCACGTCCAGCAGTGGGGAAACACATGATTTACATCCAGAAGGTGATTCATGTTCACAATTCAGGGGCTTTGGTTTGACATTTAATCTGCCTGGAATCAATTAGTGAGGTTGGTACATGAGGTATTGAGTACCTGGATAAAAGAGAAGTGGGTATCTGTCAGACATCTGGATATGAGTGTTTCCAGAACATTATCTAGATATGAGTGTTTCCAGGACACTGTCTTGGTTTGGCTGTCTTGTCAGTGGTTATCTAGACCAACCTATACCTATCCTGTACCAGCCTTGTCAGTACGGTTACACTACATTTTAGCTCAATAATGATGCATATTTAAATGTTTTTGATATAGATTTATTTAATTAACAGTGAATGAGTACATTAAGATCAAATGAAGCACGCTAAGAGATTGTGAAAATATTGCATCGTTTGATGCTGACGGGACAAAGCCATAATATTATGTTTAACCTTTTTGTTCCAAGTTAATGTCGATGGTTTGATATTTAAAGATAAATTCATAGGAATAGAAGCTCTAACCCTGGCAAGTTGACTGGTACACTCACAATGGCTGCCTGATTGTGACTCAATCGTTTCCATGGTATTTTGGAATGTTCTATCAACTGCTGGGTTGCCACGGTAATGTGAAACATTTATTCAAATGATGCTAACTGATGTGGCTCATACAATGGCATGTGTTGAGTTGACATCACAGCCCCAATTGAATGGTACACTTCCTACTTGTACTTCCTGGCATGGGTCTAGGTTGAAGATGGGAATATTTTAAAACCTAGACATGGGTACACTCGATGTCTACCAGTCCACGTATTATGTCATCATTGACTTGGAGACTATTTCTATGGATAAATTACTATCAAGGTTCAGATTTGGTTCTAATGGAAGGATGGGACTTGGTTTTTAAATCGGTGTTAATATGGTTGTAAAATGTTGTTTGAAATTCGGGAATGGTCCAACTATATCTTGAATGTTCTGTAAAATGTCCTAAATAATTCAAAGTGAAGTTTTGAACTTGGAAAATTGAACTATCCAATATCAAGATATATTAACTCAAGAAGTTTTGTTGAATGCATCTGTAAGATCTGAAATAGCCAGTCCTCATCTTGGTGTTTCAGTGGCATTTTAAGTCCTCACTCACCTGAAAAACTGTAATTATGTAAATACAATTATTTTGGAAATAAACATTTTCAAAACCTGAAAAGTGTCCTTTGGCTTTTTCTTACTAAGAAATTAAAAACGTATTATACACATTACATGGCAAATGAATTGGTAACTTAAATAAAACTAAACCGGTTAAATCATTGGATGTTAATTGTTTTGAAAATGTAATGCATCCATTATAACAACGTTAAACACGTGGTTACACACCAAGGCTTGTTGCAGAGGAGGAGGGTGATGATGGGGAGGAAGAGGACAACTAAGATGTGGAATGAGAATTTCCCTACATTATCTGGACAAAGATGTTAGTTAAAATGCAATGATAGCCTAAAGATCTATATGTTATTACATTCTACATCTTATAAATCAGTTGAGAAGCTCGACAGACGCCTAATGAAATGCATGATGTCTCCAAGAGGGAGATATCTCAACGTGTGTAATATGTCAATTTAACAATATGTCTATTCAGTTTGCTTTTAATAAATTTGTGGAAAGTTGTGGGGGAAAAAAAAACAAAAAAACACGTGGTGACCCACCTGCTGGATACAAAATAATTTCCCTTCATTTGATTTATCCGAAAAGGGCCCTTCTGTCGCTAAGCAACCCCGGGACGCGGGACCACTGCACCAGCTGCTGCACTGCGGCACCGGAAAAAGCGGAATCAACGCAACAATATTTTTTTTGGGGGGGGGGACGTTACAACGACCGGCGGTTCGTTATCTAAACGTCATTACCGAGCGTTTTAGGGTGTTTCCATCCCGTATGCCATGCTGATTGAATGTCTTGTCTGTCCATCAACTCGTCCCCGGGATGATACTGCAGAGAGAGTGCCGCTAGCTCGGTAGTAGCATTAGCGTTAAACGTGGATGACGGCTACTGTACACCGGAACGTCCTATCATCCGGACCACAGAAGAATCAGCTGTCATCATTGAATCAGTAAGATGCAAGATAACCGTACAGCCAACTAGATACTATAATACAAACTTATTGTATTTAGCTTCTTGTACAGTGATGTGCACTATAGGTAGCTAGCTTGCTAGAATAAGCTGTTGACAAAAAATGCCATTACATTTGCGTTGGACATTTCGACTACAGCCAAAAGGGCCTTCCAAGGGACGACAAGCCATCCTCGTTACAAGAAGATAATCGACGTTGCCAAAAGTATGTGTGCGCTGTTCACCGCGTATGCTATTTACAGTCAGCTTTTCAATGACAACGGTGGGACAAAGTAGGAGAAGCCTATTCCAGAATTTGGCTTAGAGATGCTGTTGGATTGTCAAGGCTTTCTATACATGCTCGTGTTATTCTTCTGTATCTATGTCAAGTAGACCGTCCCATTTACTATTGTCGATTGAAGAAACCGCAGCTTTCTGTGCGCATAAAGTCGCCTCCACCCTTGTATGATGGTGTCATATCATTGAGTCTACCTTTAACAGAATAATGCTCTGATCTCTCACCCTTCAGACGTAATAATGTATGATGGTGTCATATCATTGAGTCTACCTTTAACAGAATAATGCTCTGATCTCTCACCCTTCAGACGTAATAATGTATGATGGTGTCATATCACTGAGTCTACCTTTAACAGAATAATGCTCTGATCTCTCACCCTTCAGACGTAATAATGTATGATGGTGTCATATCACTGAGTCTACCTTTAACAGAATAATGCTCTGATCTCTCACCCTTCAGACGTAATAATGTATGATGGTGTCATATCACTGAGTCTACCTTTAACAGAATAATGCTCTGATCTCTCACCCTTCAGACGTAATAATGTATGATGGTGTCATATCACTGAGTCTACCTTTAACAGAATAATGCTCTGATCTCTCACCCTTAAGACGTAATAATGTATGATGGTGTCATATCACTGAGTCTACCTTTAACAGAATAATGCTCTGATCTCTCACCCTTCAGACGTAATAATGTATGATAATGTCATATCACTGAGTCTACCTTTAACAGAATAATGCTCGGATCTCTCTCTCACCCTTCAGACGTAATAATGTGTGATAATGTCATATCGCTGAGTCAACCTTGATCTCTCACCCTTACCTGCTGACAGACATGAGTCGTTACTGCACCCTGAACAACAACTTTCCCAATGACAACAACCTCCTGGCCCTGGACATGGTGCTGAGCTCTCTCTGGAGCATTCCACAGCCCATCAACTGGGACAACGTGGCCATGCTGGTCCCTGGCTTCACACCCAAGGAGGTAAGCTCTACATGCACTGCACATTGGGACAATAAACATAGTGATTGATTGAAGCTATAGTAGCTAACGGCTACAGTGCGAACCTGGGTCTCCCAGTCTGTAGGCAAGCTTGCTAACCACTGCGCCCACTAAGGAGAGATCGTAAAAGGCTATTAGCCTGGTCTGAGATCTGTCTGCGTTGTCTTACCAACTCCCTATGGTCACTGTTTGGCGTGACTGGTAGCCTCGAGGTAAGAGTTTTGAGCCAGTAATCTAAATTTAGAATCCTAGAGCCGACAAGGTGAAAAATCTGCCGCTGTGCTCTTCAGCAAGGCACTTAACCGCAATTGTTCCAGGGGCGCTGGAAAATGGTGACCCTAGACTTGACCCCACGGTCCACGTCTGTTTCAGGGGGAGTTGGGATATACAGTGCCTTGCGAAAGTATTCTGCCCCCTTGAACTTTGCGACCTTTTGCCACATTTCAGGCTTCAAACATAAAGATATAAAACTGTATTTTTTTGTGAAGAATCAACAACAAGTGGGACACAATCATGAAGTGGAACGACATTTATTGGATATTTCAAACTTTTTTAACAAATCAAAAACTGAAAAATTGGGCGTGCAAAATTATTCAGCCCCTTTACTTTCAGTGCAGCAAACTCTCTCCAGAAGTTCAGTGAGGATCTCTGAATGATCCAATGTTGACCTAAATGACTAATGATGATAAATACAATCCACCTGTGTGTAATCAAGTCTCCGTATAAATGCACCTGCACTGTGATAGTCTCAGAGGTCCGTTAAAAGTGCAGAGAGCATCATGAAGAACAAGGAACACACCAGGCAGGTCCGAGATACTGTTGTGAAGAAGTTTAAAGCCGGATTTGGATACAAAAAGATTTCCCAAGCTTTAAACATCCCAAGGAGCACTGTGCAAGCGATAATATTGAAATGGAAGGAGTATCAGACCACTGCAAATCTACCAAGACCTGGCCGTCCCTCTAAACTTTCAGCTCATACAAGGAGAAGACTGATCAGAGATGCAGCCAAGAGGCCCATGATCACTCTGGATGAAATGCAGAGATCTACAGCTGATCTACAGCTGATCCATAGGACAACAATCAGTCGTATATTGCACAAATCTGGCCTTTATGGAAGAGTGGCAAGAAAGCCATTTCTTAAAGATATCCATAAAAAGTGTCGTTTAAAGTTTGCCACAAGCCACCTGGGAGACACACCAAACGTGGAAGAAGGTGCTCTGGTCAGATGAAACCAAAATTGAACTTTTTGGCAACAATGCAAAACGTTATGTTTGGCGTAAAATCAACACAGCTGAACACACCATCCCCACTGTCAAACATGGTGGTGGCAGCATCATGGTTTGGGCCTGCTTTTCTTCAGCAGGGACAGGGAAGATGGTTCAAATTGATGGGAAGATGGATGTTGCCAAATACAGGACCATTCTGGAAGAAAACCTGATGGAGTCTGCAAAAGACCTGAGACTGGGATGGAGATTTGTCTTCCAACAAGACAATGATCCAAAACATAAAGCAAAATCTACAATGGAATGGTTCAAAAATAAACATATCCAGGTGTTAGAATGGCCAAGTCAAAGTCCAGACCTGAATCCAATCGAGAATCTGTGGAAAGAACTGAAAACTGCTGTTCACAAATGCTCTCCATCCAACCTCACTGAGCTCGAGCTGTTTTGCAAGGAGGAATGGGAAAAAATGTCAGTCTCTCGATGTGCAAAACTGATAGAGACATACCCCAAGCGACTTACAGCTGTAATCGCAGAAAAAGGTGGCGCTACAAAGTATTAACTTAAGGGGGCTGAATAATTTTCCACGCCCAATTTTTCAGTTTTTGATTTGTTAAAAAAGTTTGAAATATCCAATAAATGTCGTTCCACTTCATGATTGTGTCCCACTTGTTGTTGATTCTTCACAAAAAAATACATTTTTATATCTTTATGTTTGAAGCCTGAAATGTGGCAAAAGGTCGCAAAGTTTAAGGGGGCCGAATACTTTCGCAAGGCACTGTACCAGAAACACATTTCCATTGGACTTGTACACGTGTGTCACATGATAAATAGAAACGCCCACCAATCTCTGTCAGCTGTACTATAGCTTAGTTTAGTTTGGACTGCTGTTGAATGTTGTGCCGGGGTTACCGGAACCCAGATGATGTGGTCTGAGGGTTGTTGTTGTTATCATGGTATAGTAGTGACATGGTTGCCATGGTGATTGTCGTGCCTACCTTCAGTGTGCGCAGAGGTTCGAGGAGCTGAAGAGCACCGGAGGGTTCCATCACGTGGACGACCAATGCAACGCGCTGACGGCAGGAGGCTCCTCCCCTGTGGACTACATCAAATCCACACTATTGGACACCACGGGAGACGTGGGGGAGACGCGGACCAATCAGAGCTCCATCTCAGTGACGGGTGAGGCTGACTGGTGTTGATGTGCTAGTGCATATGTAGTGGTTTGGGGAACTATGTCTGTGATGATGAGCCTGCCTAGAGTAGTAGCTGCTGAGGGTCAGCCTGCCTAGCGTAGTAGCTGCTGGAGGTCAGCCTGAAAATTTGAAAATAGTAACACAATAAATAACAGAAAAAAAGGCTAAATACAAGGAGTACCAGTACCCCTATAGTATTATAATAATGAGACTATATACAAGGAGTACCAGTACCCCTATAGTATTATAATAATGAGACTATATACAAGGAGTACCAGTACCCCTGTAGTATTATAATAATGAGACTATATACAAGGAGTACCAGTACCCCTGTAGTATTATAATAATGAGACTATATACAAGGAGTACCAGTACCCCTATAGTATTATAATAATGAGACTATATACAAGGAGTACCAGTACCCCTATAGTATTATAATAATGAGACTATATACAAGGAGTACCAGTACCCCTATAGTATTATAATAATGAGACTATATACAAGGAGTACCAGTACCCCTGTAGTATTATAATAATGAGACTATATACAAGGAGTACCAGTACCCCTGTAGTATTATAATAATGAGACTATATACAAGGAGTACCAGTACCCCTGTAGTATTATAATAATGAGACTATATACAAGGAGTACCAGTACCCCTGTAGTATTATAATAATGAGACTATATACAAGGAGTACCAGTACCCCTGTAGTATTATAATAATGAGACTATATACAAGGAGTACCAGTACCCCTGTAGTATTATAATAATGAGACTATATACAAGGAGTACCAGTACCCCTATAGTATTATAATAATGAGACTATATACAAGGAGTACCAGTACCCCTATAGTATTATAATAATGAGACTATATACAAGGAGTACCAGTACCCCTATAGTATTATAATAATGAGACTATATACAAGGAGTACCAGTACCCCTGTAGTATTATAATAATGAGACTATATACAAGGAGTACCAGTACCCCTGTAGTATTATAATAATGAGACTATATACAAGGAGTACCAGTACCCCTGTAGTATTATAATAATGAGACTATATACAAGGAGTACCAGTACCCCTGTAGTATTATAATAATGAGACTATATACAAGGAGTACCAGTACCCCTGTAGTATTATAATAATGAGACTATATACAAGGAGTACCAGTACCCCTGTAGTATTATAATAATGAGACTATATACAAGGAGTACCAGTACCCCTGTAGTATTATAATAATGAGACTATATACGGTGGGGAGAACAAGTATTTGACACACTGCCGATTTTGCAGGTTTTCCTACTCACAAAGCATGTAGAGGTCCAGAAAATCACATTGTATGATTTTTAAGTAATTCATTTGTATTTTATTGCATGACATAAGTATTTGATACATCAGAAAAGCAGAACTTAATATTTGGTACAGAAACCTTTGTTTGCAATTACAGAGATCATACGTTTCCTGTAGTTCTTGACCAGGTTTGCACACACTGCAGCAGGGATTTTGGCCCAATCCTCCATACAGACCTTCTCCAGATCCTTCAGGTTTCTGGGCTGTCGCTGGGCAATACGGACTTTCAGCTCCCTCCAAAGATTTTCTATTGGGTTCAGGTCTGGAGACTGGCTACGCCACTCCAGGACCTTGAGATGCTTCTTACGGAGCCACTCCTTAGTTGCCCTGGCTGTGTGTTTCGGGTCGTTGCCATGCTGGAAGACCCAGCCACGACCCATCTTCAATGCTCTTACTGAGGGAAGGAGGTTGTTGGCCAAGATCTCGCGATACATGGCCCCATCCATCCTCCCCTCAATACGGTGCAGTCGTCCTGTCCCCTTTGCAGAAAAACATCCCCAAAGAAGGATGTTTCCACCTCCATGCTTCACGGTTGGGATGGTGTTCTTGGGGTTGTACTTATCCTTCTTCTTCCTCCAAACACGGAGAGTGGAGTTTAGACCAAAAAGCTCTATTTTTGTCTCATCAGACCACATAACATTCTCCCATTCCTCTGGATCATCCAGATGGTCATTGGCAAACTTCAGACGGGCCTGGACATGCGCTGGCTTCAGCAGGGGGACCTTGCGTGCGCTGCAGGATTTTAATCCATGATGGCGTAGTGTGTTACTAATGGTTTTCTTTGAGACTGTGGTCCCAGCTCTCTTCTTCTCTTCTTTTATACAGGTAACGAGTTCAAACAGGTGCAGTTAATATAGGTAATGATTGGAGAACAGGAGGGCTTCTTAAAGAAAAACTAACAGGTCTGTGAGAGCCGGAATTCTTACTGGTTGGTAGGTGAACAAATACTTATGTCATGCAATAAATTGCAAATGAATTACTTAAAAATCATAAAATGTGATTTTCTGGATTTGTGTTTTAGATTCTGTCTCTCACAGTTGAAGTGTACCTATGATAAAAATTACAGACCTCTACATGCTTTGTAAGTAGGAAAACCTGCAAAATCGGCAGTGTATCAGATACTTGTTCTCCCCACTGAACAAGGAGTACCAGTACCCCTGTAGTATTATAATAATGAGACTATATACAAGGAGTACCAGTACCCCTGTAGTATTATAATAATGAGACTATATACAAGGAGTACCAGTACCCCTGTAGTATTATAATAATGAGACTATATACAAGGAGTACTGGTACTGAGTCAATGTGCAGGGATACGAGGTAGTTGAGGTAATATGTACATGTAGTTAGGGGTAAAAGTGACTAGACAATCAGGATAGATAAGTGTGTGTGTGTGTGTGTGTGTGTGTGTGTGTGTGTGTGTGTGTGTGTGTGTGTGTGTAGGTAGGTAGGTAGTCCAGTGAGTGTGCATAAAGCCAGTGTAAAAGGGTCAATGCAAATAGTCCAGGTAACCTTTTGATTACCTGTTCAGCAGTCTAATGGTTTTGGGGGTCGAAGCTGTTCAGGTACCTCAGGTTTTCAGATGCTCCGGTAATGAGATAACAGTCTATGGGCTGGGGTATATAGGTCCTGGATGGCAGCACCACCCTCTGTAGCAGAGAGAACAGTCTATGGGCTGGGGTATAGAGGTCCTGGATGGCAGCACCACCCTCTGTAGCAGAGAGAACAGTCTATGGGCTGGGGTATATAGGTCCTGGATGGCAGCACCACCCTCTGTAGCAGAGAGAACAGTCTATGGGCTGGGGTATAGAGGTCCTGGATGGCAGCACCACCCTCTGTAGCAGACAGAACAGTCTATGGGCTGGGGTATATAGGTCCTGGATGGCAGCACCACCCTCTGTAGCAGACAGAACAGTCTATGGGCTGGGGTATAGAGGTCCTGGATGGCAGCACCACCCTCTGTAGCAGAGAGAACAGTCTATGGGCTGGGGTATATAGGTCCTGGATGGCAGCACCACCCTCTGTAGCAGAGAGAACAGTCTATGGGCTGGGGTATACAGGTCCTGGATGACAGCACCACCCTCTGTAGCAGAGAGAACAGTCTATGGGCTGGGGTATAGAGGTCCTGGATGGCAGCACCACCCTCTGTAGCGTCGTTGTGATCGAGGGCGGTGCAGTTGCCATACCAAGAGGTGATGCAGCCAGTCAAGATGCTAAAGTTCTGTGTCCTATGTAGCAGGCAGTAAGACGTGAAGACTCTTCATGTCTGAATATCTAGGCTTTAGTTCAGGGTCAGGGTTAGTACACAGTCTTGTTTGGTGCCTCCACTCTCCAGGCCTGGCGGTGAACCCTTTAAGAGGAAGCTCGGTGGAGAAGGAGAGCAGGGAGTCTGCAGAGGAGGGCGAGAAGCCCCAGGAGGGGAAAGGGTGAGTGCCTGGTCTAACTACCGTCAAACAGAAATGCACTGTTAACCATTCCAGCTCGTGTCAAGGTGATCAAAGAGTTTCATAGAGCAGGATCAAGAACTTAGTCTGCTAACAAATACTCAAATGTACTCTAAATACAAAAATCAAGAGTTATTCCTCTCTGTGTCTCTGTGTGTGTCTGCCTGCCTGTCTGCCTGCCTGTATCTCTCTCCCCACGCAGGCCCAATATGGTGATCCACGTGTGTGTCTGTCTGCCTGCCTGTATCTCTCTCCCCACGCAGGCCCAATATGGTGATCCACGTGTGTGACGAGGCTGCCTGCCTGTATCTCTCTCCCCACGCAGGCCCAATATGGTGATCCACGTGTGTGACGAGGCTGCCTGCCTGTATCTCTCTCCCCACGCAGGCCCAATATGGTGATCCACGTGTGTGACGAGGCTGCCTGCCTGTATCTCTCTCCCCACGCAGGCCCAATATGGTGATCCACGTGTGTGACTGCCTGCCTGTATCTCTCTCCCCACGCAGGCCCAATATGGTGATCCACGTGTGTGACGAGGCTGCCTGCCTGTATCTCTCTCCCCACGCAGGCCCAATATGGTGATCCACGTGTGTGACTGCCTGCCTGTATCTCTCTCCCCACGCAGGCCCAATATGGTGATCCACGTGTGTGACGAGGCTAAGAACCTGAAGCAGGACTTCATGTGTCCCCGTGACCTTCTGATCAACGAGATGCGTTACTTTGCCGAGTACCTCTCTGTTGACACCCAGCGCTGGGAGGAGGTGGACATCTCTGTGCACTGTGACGTGCAGATCTTCGACTGGCTCATGAACTACGTCAAGAGGCACAAAATGGCCGCCGATGGCAGCCATGACAAACCCAAGCTCGGTAAAGAGTTGAATATCTGCTCTCGCATCATAGCTACATACACTGATGCCTGTACAGTACCATACCATCACTTACCTGGGCGTGGCAAATGATAACCATGGAGACCACAGTGATGTGTCCTCACTAATAGCGGTGTGCTTGTTTGGTTGGCCTGGCAGTGTGTTTGGTCAGTATGTGTTGTTTGTTGGTTGTGTGTTAACATTGGTGTGTTACGTGGTGTTTGTTGGTTGTGTGGTTACAGAGCCCAGCAATGTGATCTCAATCCTCATCTCCTCCGAGTTCTTGAAGATGGACACGTTAGTAAGTGTTGTAATGGCGGGAGCTGGGGTTGCTATGGCAGTTCCAATGTACCGTACGTTTCGGGGGCCCCTGGTTTTCTGTTGTAGTTGAAGAACGAACGCAAAGTGGTTGAACTGAGGTTGGGGAAAAGGCTATTGGGAACCTTTTACAACAAAATAAAATATGTTGGACTGATTTTTGGCGAGGAGTGAAACCTCTGGCTTCGCCTCTTCCTCTCTGCTACAGTAAATGAACCAGCAAGCTCTTGTTGGTCGTTGAATAAAATGGCACTCGCGAACAAAACAGAAAACCAATCAGCTAATTATGCAAATAGGCTTCTCTCTTCACTTTAGTCTGAAACGAAGGGCCTTTGGAATGCTTCACTTCCTGTTGCATAGTTACAGCAAACGAAGGGCCTTTGGAATGCTTCACTTCCTGTTGCATGGTTACAGAAAATGAAGGGCCTTTGGAACGCTTCACTTCCTGTTGCATGGTTACAGAAAACGAAGGGCCTTTGGAACGCTTCACTTCCTGTTGCATGGTTACAGAAAACGAAGGGCCTTTGGAACGCTTCACTTCCTGTTGCATGGTTACAGAAAACGAAGGGCCTTTGGAACGCTTCACTTCCTGTTGCATGGTTACAGAAAATGAAGGGCCTTTGGAACGCTTCACTTCCTGTTGCATGGTTACAGAAAATGAAGGGCATTTGGAACGCTTCACTTCCTGTTGCATGGTTACAGAAAACGAAGGGCCTTTGGAACGCTTCACTTCCTGTTGCATGGTTACAGAAAACGAAGGGCCTTTGGAACGCTTCACTTCCTGTTGCATGGTTACAGAAAACGAAGGGCCTTTGGAACGCTTCACTTCCTGTTGCATGGTTACAGAAAACGAAGGGCCTTTGGAACGCTTCACTTCCTGTTGCATGGTTACAGAAAACGAAGGGCCTTTGGAACGCTTCACTTCCTGTTGCATGGTTACAGAAAACGAAGGGCCTTTGGAACGCTTCACTTCCTGTTGCATGGTTACAGAAAACGAAGGGCCTTTGGAACGCTTCACTTCCTGTTGCATGGTTACCGTTACAATTGTTTTTAGAAGTGTAACATGTTACTTTTATTGCAAGTGACACAGGACTTCCAAGGCATTGAACAAACTCAATGACCTATTTATGTCAACCTGTCTTTCAGCTGTATACTGTACTGTCACATGTTGACCTCTCATAGGTAGAGTGCATTCAGCCACATGTTGACCTCTCATAGGTGGAGGAGTGTATTCAGTCACATGTTGACCTCTCATAGGTAGAGGAGTGCATTCAGTCACATGTTGACCTCTCATAGGTGGAGGAGTGCGTTCAGTCACATGTTGACCTCTCATAGATGGAGGAGTGTATTCAGTCACATGTTGACCTCTCATAGATGGAGGAGTGTATTCAGTCACATGTTGACCTCTCATAGGTGGAGGAGTGTATTCAGTCACATGTTGACCTCTCATAGGTGGAGGAGTGTATTCAGTCACATGTTGACCTCTCATAGGTGGAGGAGTGTATTCAGTCACATGTTGACCTCTCATAGGTGGAGGAGTGTATTCAGTCACATGTTGACCTCTCATAGATGGAGGAGTGTATTCAGTCACATGTTGACCTCTCATAGGTGGAGGAGTGCATTCAGTCACATGTTGACCTCTCATAGGTGGAGGAGTGTATTCAGTCACATGTTGACCTCTCATAGGTGGAGGAGTGCATTCAGTCACATGTTGACCTCTCATAGGTGGAGGAGTGCATTCAGTCACATGTTAACCTCTCATAGGTAGAGGAGTGCATTCAGTCACATGTTGACCTCTCATAGGTGGAGGAGTGCATTCAGTCACATGTTGACCTCTCATAGGTAGAGGAGTGCATTCAGTCACATGTTGACCTCTCATAGGTGGAGGAGTGCATTCAGTCACATGTTGACCTCTCATAGGTGGAGGAGTGCATTCAGTCACATGTTGACCTCTCATAGGTAGAGGAGTGCATTCAGTCACATGTTGACCTCTCATAGGTGGAGGAGTGCATTCAGCCACATGTTGACCTCTCATAGGTGGAGGAGTGCATTCAGTCACATGTTGACCTCTCATAGGTAGAGGAGTGCATTCAGTCACATGTTGACCTCTCATAGGTGGAGGAGTGCATCCAGTACTGTCACAAGCACATGAGTGCCATCGTGGCCACACCCTGCAACATGAACTGCATCAACAGTAACCTGGCAGCGGACATGTCTGACCTGTTCAGCCACAACGAGGCAGACGACATCACGGACAGAAAAGACAAGTTCAAAAGGTAAGACCTAGTGATGTTGTCCTGGGAGACGGATCATTCTGCTTCAGCCAACACCTTTCTTTTCTCCCTTTCCTCAGTAAGTTATTCCAGAAGAAAATTGAGAGTCTCTTCGATCCTGACTATAAGAACCGGGACTCCCCAGGCAACGCATCAACTCTGTACAGGTGTGTGGCAGCTCTGGGATGCGCATCGGTCTGTCTGTCATTGGTCTTATTTCATTTGGACACACAACAGAAAACATTTTGCATCACAAAACGAAAAATGAGCGCTTCTTACTGGCCTAGTGTAGGTAGAGCCTTACCTGTTTCATGACCTCATGTTAACCTCGCCTGACCACCGAACTGCAACTTGTCTTTCCCAGGTGTGGTCTGTGCCTGAAACTGCTGACCAAGGACACAGAGCGGAAGATCTCCTGCATCCCAGGGAAGATCAACATCAACCCTCGAGGAGACATCACCTACACTCACAGCAGGTCCTGTACCACCCAGTTTACACCTTGGTTGTGGGTTCGATTCCCTCTGTGACCACCCATAGGTCAAATGTAAGCGTGCATGACTGTAAAGGGTCTATCAGAGTACCACAGTAACACAGCAGTGTTCTAGAATATTGGACCGTTGTCTTTCATGCTTTTTGAGTTCTCAGCGCAGCTCAAGCAATTTCTCCAACTGTCAACACATTCCATTGAATAGAGGACGTGTACTGGAAAGTTGTTGGTTGAGATTTTTGGGGAGGTGCGTGTCCCCGCGGATGATGGTCTCCTCGCTGCGTAGCCATGTCACCATGGGACCAACACCTCTCAGCGTCTGTGGACTGTGATTTACGGTTGTCGCTTTGGATAAAAACTGATGCTGTATTTATTTTTTTACCTTTATTTAACTAGGCAAGTCAGTTAAGAACAAATTCTTATTTTCAATGACAGCCTAGGAACAGTGGGTTAACTGCCTTGTTCAGGGGCAGAACGACAGATTTGTACCTTGTCAGCTCGGGGGATTTGAACTTGCAACCTTCCGGTTACTAGTCCAACGGCAGGCCACCCTGCCGTCCCTACATTCTAACCACTAGGCCACCCTGCCGTCCCTACACTCTAACCGCTAGGCCACCCTGCCGTCCCTACACTCTAACCGCTAGGCCACCCTGCCGTCCCTACACTCTAACCGCTAGGCCACCCTGCCGTCCCTACACTCTAACCGCTAGGCCACCCTGCCGTCCCTACACTCTAACCGCTAGGCCACCCTGCCGTCCCTACACTCTAACCGCTAGGCCACCCTGCCGTCCCTACACTCTAACCGCTAGGCCACCCTGCCGTCCCTACACTCTAACCGCTAGGCTACCCTGCCGTCCCTACACTCTAACCACTAGGCCACCCTGCCGTCCCTACACTCTAACCACTAGGCCACCCTGCCACTCTATGGCATATAATAATTATTTATTCTCTATCAAGAGACATCTTCACTGTTATCCTACAGATGTTTATAGTGATAAATGCTAAAGAAACCATGTCATTATTTGGTAAATGTATTATAGCTACAATTTACCATATCATTTCAAAGTATATCCCAGGTAGTGTATTTAGCAACGAAGCACAGTAAACCAGAATACCCGTCTCCAAGACCCAGTAAGACCAGTAATCTCCTGTTTCTGTAGCGAGACAGCGTGGTGTAAAATCACATCTTATTGGTCACATACACACGATTAGCAGATGTTATTGGTCACATACACAGGGTTAGCAGATGTTATTGGTCACATACACACGATTAGCAGATGTTATTGGTCACATACACAGGATTAGCAGATGTTATTGGTCACATACACACGATTAGTAGATGTTATTGGTCACATACACAGGGTTAGCAGATGTTATTGGTCACATACACAGGGTTAGCAGATGTTATTGGTCACATACACACGATTAGCAGATGTTATTGGTCACATACACAGGGTTAGCAGATGTTATTGGTCACATACACAGGGTTAGCAGATGTTATTGGTCACATACACAGGGTTAGCAGATGTTATTGGTCACATACACACGATTAGCAGATGTTATTGGTCACATACACAGGGTTAGCAGATGTTATTGGTCACATACACAGGGTTAGTAGATGTTATTGGTCACATATACAGGGTTAGCAGATGTTATTGGTCACATACACAGGGTTAGCAGATGTTATTGGTCACATACACACGATTAGCAGATGTTATTGGTCACATACAGAGGGTTAGCAGATGTTATTGGTCACATACACAGGGTTAGTAGATGTTATTGGTTACATACACATGGTTAGCAGATGTTATTGGTCACATACAGAGGGTTAGCAGATGTTATTGGTCACATACACAGGGTTAGTAGATGTTATTGGTCACATACACACGATTAGCAGATGTTATTGGTCACATACACACGATTAGCAGATGTTATTGGTCACATACAGAGGGTTAGCAGATGTTATTGGTCACATACACAGGGTTAGTAGATGTTATTGGTCACATACACAGGGTTAGTAGATGTTATTGGTCACATACACAGGGTTAGTAGATGTTATTGGTCACAGACACATGGTTAGCAGATGTTATTGGTCACATACACAGGGTTAGCAGATGTTATTGGTCACATACACATGGTTAGCAGATGTTATTGGTCACATACACATGGTTAACAGATGTTATTGGTCACATACACATGGTTAGCAGATGTTATTGGTCACATACACATGGTTAGCAGATGTTATTGGTCACATACACAGGGTTAGCAGATGTTATTGGTCACATACACAGGGTTAGCAGATGTTATTGGTCACATACACAGGGTTAGCAGATGTTATTGGTCACATACACATGGTTAACAGATGTTATTGGTCACATACACATGGTTAGCAGATGTTATTGGTCACATACACAGGGTTAGCAGATGTTATTGGTCACATACACATGGTTAACAGATGTTATTGGTCACATACACATGGTTAGCAGATGTTATTGGTCACATACACATGGTTAGCAGATGTTATTGGTCACATACACATGGTTAGCAGATGTTATTGGTCACATACACAGGGTTAGCAGATGTTATTGGTCACATACACAGGGTTAGCAGATGTTATTGGTCACATACACAGGGTTAGCAGATGTTATTGGTCACATACACATGGTTAACAGATGTTATTGGTCACATACACATGGTTAGCAGATGTTATTGGTCACATACACAGGGTTAGCAGATGTTATTGGTCACATACACATGGTTAACAGATGTTATTGGTCACATACACATGGTTAGCAGATGTTATTGGTCACATACACATGGTTAGCAGATGTTATTGGTCACATACACATGGTTAGCAGATGTTATTGGTCACATACACATGGTTAGCAGATGTTATTGGTCACATACACATGGTTAGCAGATGTTATTGGTCACATACACAGGGTTAGCAGATGTTATTGGTCACATACACAGGGTTAGCAGATGTTATTGGTCACATACACATGGTTAGCAGATGTTATTGGTCACATACACAGGGTTAGCAGATGTTATTGGTCACATACACAGGGTTAGCAGATGTTATTGGTCACATACACAGGGTTAGCAGATGTTATTTGTCACATACACACGATTAGCAGATGTTATTGGTCACATACACAGGGTTAGCAGATGTTATTGGTCACATACACAGGGTTAGCAGATGTTATTGGTCACATACACAGGGTTAGCAGATGTTATTGGTCACATACACAGGGTTAGCAGATGTTATTGGTCACATACACAGGGTTAGCAGATGTTATTGGTCACATACACAGGGTTAGCAGATGTTATTGGTCACATACACACGATTAGCAGATGTTATTGGTCACATACACAGGGTTAGCAGATGTTATTGGTCACATACACAGGGTTAGTAGATGTTATTGGTCACATATACAGGGTTAGCAGATGTTATTGGTCACATACACAGGGTTAGCAGATGTTATTGGTCACATACACACGATTAGCAGATGTTATTGGTCACATACAGAGGGTTAGCAGATGTTATTGGTCACATACACAGGGTTAGTAGATGTTATTGGTTACATACACATGGTTAGCAGATGTTATTGGTCACATACAGAGGGTTAGCAGATGTTATTGGTCACATACACAGGGTTAGTAGATGTTATTGGTCACATACACACGATTAGCAGATGTTATTGGTCACATACACACGATTAGCAGATGTTATTGGTCACATACACAGGGTTAGCAGATGTTATTGGTCACATACACAGGGTTAGCAGATGTTATTGGTCACATACACAGGGTTAGCAGATGTTATTGGTCACATACACAGGGTTAGCAGATGTTATTGGTCACATACACAGGGTTAGCAGATGTTATTGGTCACATACACACGATTAGCAGATGTTATTGGTCACATACACAGGGTTAGCAGATGTTATTGGTCACATACACAGGGTTAGTAGATGTTATTGGTCACATATACAGGGTTAGCAGATGTTATTGGTCACATACACATGGTTAGCAGATGTTATTGGTCACATACACAGGGTTAGCAGATGTTATTGGTCACATACACAGGGTTAGCAGATGTTATTGGTCACATACACAGGGTTAGCAGATGTTATTGGTCACATACACATGGTTAACAGATGTTATTGGTCACATACACATGGTTAGCAGATGTTATTGGTCACATACACAGGGTTAGCAGATGTTATTGGTCACATACACATGGTTAACAGATGTTATTGGTCACATACACATGGTTAGCAGATGTTATTGGTCACATACACATGGTTAGCAGATGTTATTGGTCACATACACATGGTTAGCAGATGTTATTGGTCACATACACAGGGTTAGCAGATGTTATTGGTCACATACACAGGGTTAGCAGATGTTATTGGTCACATACACAGGGTTAGCAGATGTTATTGGTCACATACACATGGTTAACAGATGTTATTGGTCACATACACATGGTTAGCAGATGTTATTGGTCACATACACAGGGTTAGCAGATGTTATTGGTCACATACACATGGTTAACAGATGTTATTGGTCACATACACATGGTTAGCAGATGTTATTGGTCACATACACATGGTTAGCAGATGTTATTGGTCACATACACATGGTTAGCAGATGTTATTGGTCACATACACATGGTTAGCAGATGTTATTGGTCACATACACATGGTTAGCAGATGTTATTGGTCACATACACAGGGTTAGCAGATGTTATTGGTCACATACACAGGGTTAGCAGATGTTATTGGTCACATACACATGGTTAGCAGATGTTATTGGTCACATACACAGGGTTAGCAGATGTTATTGGTCACATACACAGGGTTAGCAGATGTTATTGGTCACATACACAGGGTTAGCAGATGTTATTTGTCACATACACACGATTAGCAGATGTTATTGGTCACATACACAGGGTTAGCAGATGTTATTGGTCACATACACAGGGTTAGCAGATGTTATTGGTCACATACACAGGGTTAGCAGATGTTATTGGTCACATACACAGGGTTAGCAGATGTTATTGGTCACATACACAGGGTTAGCAGATGTTATTGGTCACATACACAGGGTTAGCAGATGTTATTGGTCACATACACACGATTAGCAGATGTTATTGGTCACATACACAGGGTTAGCAGATGTTATTGGTCACATACACAGGGTTAGTAGATGTTATTGGTCACATATACAGGGTTAGCAGATGTTATTGGTCACATACACAGGGTTAGCAGATGTTATTGGTCACATACACACGATTAGCAGATGTTATTGGTCACATACAGAGGGTTAGCAGATGTTATTGGTCACATACACAGGGTTAGTAGATGTTATTGGTTACATACACATGGTTAGCAGATGTTATTGGTCACATACAGAGGGTTAGCAGATGTTATTGGTCACATACACAGGGTTAGTAGATGTTATTGGTCACATACACACGATTAGCAGATGTTATTGGTCACATACACACGATTAGCAGATGTTATTGGTCACATACAGAGGGTTAGCAGATGTTATTGGTCACATACACAGGGTTAGTAGATGTTATTGGTCACATACACAGGGTTAGTAGATGTTATTGGTCACATACACAGGGTTAGTAGATGTTATTGGTCACAGACACATGGTTAGCAGATGTTATTGGTCACATACACAGGGTTAGCAGATGTTATTGGTCACATACACATGGTTAGCAGATGTTATTGGTCACATACACATGGTTAACAGATGTTATTGGTCACATACACATGGTTAGCAGATGTTATTGGTCACATACACATGGTTAGCAGATGTTATTGGTCACATACACAGGGTTAGCAGATGTTATTGGTCACATACACAGGGTTAGCAGATGTTATTGGTCACATACACAGGGTTAGCAGATGTTATTGGTCACATACACATGGTTAACAGATGTTATTGGTCACATACACATGGTTAGCAGATGTTATTGGTCACATACACAGGGTTAGCAGATGTTATTGGTCACATACACATGGTTAACAGATGTTATTGGTCACATACACATGGTTAGCAGATGTTAATGCAAATGTGCTTCTAGTTCCGACTGTGCAGTAATATCTAACAAGTAATCTAACAATTCCACAACAACTACCTAATACACACAAATCTAACAAGTAATCTAACAATTCCACAACAACTACCTAATAAACACAAATCTAACAAGTAATCTAACAATTCCACAACAACTACCTAATAAACACAAATCTAACAAGTAATCTAACAATTCCACAACAACTACCTAATACACACAAATCTAACAAGTAATCTAACAATTCCACAACAACTACCTAATAAACACAAATCCAACAAGTAATCTAACAATTCCACAACAACTACCTAATAAACACAAATCTAACAAGTAAACTAACAATTCCCCACCAACTACCTAATACACACATCTATGACAGAGCGTCATAGAATAGATAGTATAAAATACAGTATATACATATGAGATCAGTAATGCAAGATATGTAAACATTACAAAAGTGGCATTATTCAAGTGACTAGTGATCTATTTATTAAAGTGGCCAATGATTTAAAGTCTGTATGTAGGTAGCAGCCTCTCTGTGTTAGTGATGGCTGTTTAACAGTCTGATGGCCTTGAGATAGAAGCTGTTTTTCAGTCTCTCGGTCCCAGCTTTGATGCACCTGTACTGACCTCGCCTTCTGGATGATAGCGGGGTGAACAGGCAGTGGCTCGGGTGGTTGTTGTCCTTGATGATCTTTATGGCCTTCCTGTAACATCGGGTGCTGTAGGTGTCCTGGAGGGCAGGTAGTTTTCCCCCGGTGATGCGTTGTGCAGACCTCACCACCCTCTGGAGAGCCCTGTGGTTGTGGGAACCCTCTGGAGAGCCCTGTGGTTGTGGGAACCCTCTGGAGAGCCCTGTGGTTGTGGGCGAGGCAGTTGCCGTACCAGGCGGTGATACAGCCCAACAGGATGCTCTCAAGGGTTTTAGGTGACAAACCTAATTTCTTCAGCCTCACTGCACTGTCTGTGTGGGTGGACCATTTTAAGTTTGTCTGTGATGTGTACGCCGAGGAACTTGAACCGTTCCACCTCCTCCACTGCTGTCCCGTCGATGTGGATCGGGGGGTGCTCCCTCTGCTGTTACACCCCCTGGACAGGACACTGGTCTATCACCTTAGTACACCCCCTGGACAGGACACTAGTCTATCACCTCAGAACACCCCCTGGACAGGACACTAGTCTATCACCTCAGTACACCCCCTGGACAGGACACTAGTCTATCACCTCAGTACACCCCCTGGACAGGACACTAGTCTATCACCTCAGTACACCCCCTGGACAGGACACTAGTCTATCACCTCAGTACACCCCCTGGACAGGACACTAGTCTATCACCTCAGAACACCCCCTGGACAGGACACTAGTCTATCACCTCAGTACACCCCTGGACAGGACACTGGTCTATCACAGGGCCTTACCCCCAATTTATCTCCTTAATGCAGAGTGACAAGCAGAACTCCTGACCTTCCAGTCTCAGGGTGGACACTGAGTTGGTTCCAAGGACCAGGCTGGACAACATTGTTTTGTGGTTCCAGAAACATGTACAGAATAAAGGAGTCATTTCTATCACTACCTCTGGTCTGTATGCAGAAGAGATGGGATCTATCACTACCTCTGGTCTGTAGGCAGAAGAGATGGGAGGTCCATGATCTATCACTACCTCTGGTCTGTAGGCAGAAGAGATGGGAGGTCCATGATCTATCACTACCTCTGGTCTGTAGGCAGAAGAGATGGGAGGTCCATGATCTATCACTACCTCTGGTCTGTAGGCAGAAGAGATGGGAGGTCCATGATCTATCACTACCTCTGGTCTGTAGGCAGAAGAGATGGGAGGTCCATGATCTATCACTACCTCTGGTCTGTAGGCAGAAGAGATGGGAGGTCCATGATCTATCACTACCTCTGGTCTGTAGGCAGAAGAGATGGGAGGTCCATGATCTATCACTACCTCTGGTCTGTAGGCAGAAGAGATGGGAGGTCCATGATCTATCACTACCTCTGGTCTGTAGGCAGAAGAGATGGGAGGTCCATGATCTATCACTACCTCTGGTCTGTAGGCAGAAGAGATGGGAGGTCCATGATCTATCACTACCTCTGGTCTGTAGGCAGAAGAGATGGGAGGTCCATGATCTATCACTACCTCTGGTCTGTAGGCAGAAGAGATGGGAGGTCCATGATCTATCACTACCTCTGGTCTGTAGGCAGAAGAGATGGCAGGTCCATGATCTATCACTACCTCTGGTCTGTAGGCAGAAGAGATGGGATCTATCACTACCTCTGGTCTGTAGGCAGAAGAGATGGGAGGTCCATGATCTATCACTACCTCTGGTCTGTAGGCAGAAGAGATGGGAGGTCCATGATTACATGACAGGACTGTATGAGGAGCTGAAGTCCTGGGTGCTGGTCTACTGGAGGATCTGGGGAACCATCAACCACCTCACCTGCTCCCACTGCCAACAGGTAGGGGGAGGGGGAGGGGCTGTTTGAGTGTATGCATGCATACTCCAGGCATTGTGTAATGCATCCAGAACAAGACCGTGTGTGTGTGTGTGTCTCCAGGTGTTTGTGTGTGTGGAGCTGTCCCACTGTCGGTATCACCCAGAGGTTGTGTTGTACCCAGGCATGGGGACAGAGCAGGGCTGGCACGGGACGGGCATCTACCCCTGCTGCAACCAGAGGACGCTACGCTTTGACCCCACCGGCATGCCCAAGGTAGGACCACACTGACCCCACCGGCATGCCCAAGGTAGGACCACACTGACCCCACCGGCATTCCCAAGGTAGGACCACACACACACACACTGACCCCACAACATACCCAAGGTAGGAACACACTCACACACTGACCCCACCGGCATTCCCAAGGTAGGACCACACACACACCCACTGACCCCACAACATACCCAAGGTAGGAACACACTCACACACTGACCCCACCGGCATTCCCAAGGTAGGAACACACTCACACACTGACCCCACAGCATGCCCAAGGTAGGAATACACTGACCCCACCAGCATGCCCAAGGTAGGAATACACTGACCCCACCGGCATTCCCAAGGTAGGAATACACTGACCCCACCAGCATGCCCAAGGTAGGAACACACTCACACACTGACCCCACCAGCATGCCCAAGGTAGGAATACACTGACCCCACCGGCATTCCCAAGGTAGGAACACACTCACACACTGACCCCACCAGCATGCCCAAGGTAGGAACACACTCACACACTGACCCCACCAGCATGCCCAAGGTAGGAATACACTCACACACTGACCCCACGACATACCCAAGGTAGGAACACACTCACTTGGAGTTGTGAGGTGACCATGCTTTGAATAGTTTGCATTTCACACAATACATATTTTACACATTTCACACTTGAATCTTGTCAAAACGGTGTCTGTCTGTCTGTCTGTCTGTCTGTCTGTCTGTCTGTCTGTCTCAGGGCTGTAAGATGCGGGACCACATAGTGAATGTGTCAGACAGTGGAGACTGTACTGGTGACCACCAGGTAAACTCAGCCCAGACCAGACTGCTCAACGACCTGCTACTACACAGAGAGACAGTGTGTGTACCCAACACGCCCCTACCAGAGACAGGGTAAGAGACAGTGTGTGTACCCAACACACCCCTACCAGAGACAGGGTAAGAGACAGTGTGTGTACCCAACACGCCCCTACCAGAGACAGGGTAAGAGACAGTGTGTGTACCCAACACACCCCTACCAGAGACAGGGTAAGAGACAGTGTGTGTACCCAACACGCCCCTACCAGAGACAGGGTAAGAGACAGTGTGTGTACCCAACACACCCCTACCAGAGACAGGGTAAGAGACAGTGTGTGTACCCAACACGCCCCTACCAGAGACAGGGTAAGAGACAGTGTGTGTACCCAACACACCCCTACCAGAGACAGGGTAAGAGACAGTGTGTGTACCCAACACACCCCTACCAGAGACAGGGTAAGAGACAGTGTGTGTACCCAACACACCCCTACCAGAGACAGGGTAAGAGACAGTGTGTGTACCCAACACACCCCTACCAGAGACAGGGTAAGAGATAGTGTGTGTACCCAACACGCCCCTACCAGAGACAGGGTAAGAGACGGTGTGTGTACCCAACACGCCCCTACCAGAGACAGGGTAAGAGACGGTGTGTGTACCCAACACGCCCCTACCAGAGACAGGGTAAGAGACAGTGTGTGTACCCAACACGCCCCTACCAGAGACAGGGTAAGAGACGGTGTGTGTACCCAACACGCCCCTACCAGAGACAGGGTAAGAGACAGTGTGTGTACCCAACACGCCCCTACCAGAGACAGGGTAAGAGACAGTGTGTGTACCCAACACACCCCTACCAGAGACAGGGTAAGAGACAGTGTGTGTACCCAACACACCCCTACCAGAGACAGGGTAAGAGACAGTGTGTGTACCCAACACGCCCCTACCAGAGACAGGGTAAGAGACGGTGTGTGTACCCAACACACCCCTACCAGAGACAGGGTAAGAGACAGTGTGTGTACCCAACACACCCCTACCAGAGACAGGGTAAGAGACAGTGTGTGTACCCAACACACCCCTACCAGAGACAGGGTAAGAGACGGTGTGTGTACCCGACACGCCCCTACCAGAGACCGGGTAAGAGACAGTGTGTGTACCCAACACACCCCTACCAGAGACAGGGTAAGAGACAGTGTGTGTACCCAACACACCCCTACCAGAGACAGGGTAAGAGACAGTGTGTGTACCCAACACACCCCTACCAGAGACAGGGTAAGAGACAGTGTGTGTATTTTTGTATCTTATGGTAGGTTTTGCGTTTTAGTGATACTCCCCGGTTCTCTCTCTGTGTATCTGTGTGCCAGGCCTGTAGACTCCCCCTCCAGTGGGTCAGAGAGAGGGGAGCGGGTACTGGACTGTGACATCCTGGTAGAGCCGGGGCTTCTGGGACTTCAGAGAGTAGAGGGCACCACCGTGAGTTTACAACTAGTTATCTATTTATCCAGGCAAGTCAATTGAGATCAAATTCATACTTGCAACTAGAATGATATGTTTTAAGAAACTTTAGTGTGTTTGCTCAAACTTGTTTATTTACAATGACAACCAGACCTCATTGATAGTCCTATCTGGCTACACATCTGTCTACTAGCTACATTACTACAGAACATCTGATTTTTAAACCTAACCACACTGCTAACCCTAATGCATATAATCAAACAAACTTTAAATGAAGACCAAAAAGCAAATTTTTTGTTTTAAAGAATTTTTACGATATAGCCAATTTTGACTTTACAGCTGGCCCATCTTCAGAAATCACTCAGTTCTGCCTCCAGGGCAAGATTGATGACAATAAACGTCGACCTGCGCTTGATTTGTGGAGTCATAGATATGCCTATAGTCTAACTCATCCTATATCAAATAGACTATAGTCTAACTCATCCTATATCAAATAGACTATAGTCTAACTCAACCTATATCAAATAGACTATAGTCTAACTCAACCTATTTCAAATAGACTATAGTCTAACTCAACCTATATCAAATAGACTATAGTCTAACTCAACCTATTTCAAATAGACTATAGTCTAACTCAACCTATTTCAAATAGACTATAGTCTAACTCAACCTATTGCTTTGCAGTTTTCCCTGTTGAAAAACTGGAGCCGGCAACTGGTAAGATCAACGTTTACTGTTTCCAAATGTAACTGTGCTGCAGTGCCCGTGTCTGTTTACTTGTGTTTGTGTGTATATATGACGTAACATATCACAGTAGTGACATAGTATACCTTTGTACCACCAGAAGCCTGAGGGTCAGTCTGTTTGTGCTGTCATGCCAACTCCTCATGCTTAGTTAATGATCAATGGTGTTAGTCTAGACACCAAACAGATCTGGGACCAGGCTATCTAAACCCTGATATGCCCTCCTTTGCCCTGTGTCAGAGGCAGCAGACGCTGCTGTCTGAGGATGAGGAGTATACCACGGGGTCAGAGGTCACTGAGGATGAGGTGGGGGATGAAGAGGAGGCCAGCAAGAAACAAGGTAGAGTAATTAGGCTCTCTAATTGGTTTATACTCTAATTGGAAAAACTGTAATGGCTGAGAGGGATGAGGCAAAGGAAATAGCAAATACGTCTGACAACACAGCAGATTGGTAAACATAGAAATCACATAACTAAACAAAAAGAAGAAACTATACTATGAAAAAATAAACAAGTACATTTAATGAAATTCTTGGCAAAAAAAAGTAAACTCATCTGTCATTGAGGCAGAGGACTTGTTCATAACAAAACCCTTTAATATTACCAACCACTTTAATATTACCAACCACTTTAATATTACCAACCACTTTAATATTACCAACCACTTTAATATTACCAACCACTTTAATATTACCAACCACTTTAATATGACCAACCACTTTAATATTACCAACCACTTTAATATTACCAACCACTTTAATATTACCAACCACTTTAATATTACCAGCCACTTTAATATTACCAACCACTTTAATATTACCAACCACTTTAATATTACCAACCACTTTAATATTACCAACCACTTTAATATTACCAACCACTTTAATATTACCAACCACTTTAATATTACCAACCACTTTAATATGACCAACCACTTTAATATTACCAACCACTTTAATATTACCAACCACTTTAATATTACCAACCACTTTAATATTACCAGCCACTTTAATATTACCAGCCACTTTAATATTACCAACCACTTTAATATTACCAACCACTTTAATATGACCAACCACTTTAATATTACCAACCACTTTAATATTACCAACCACTTTAATATTACCAACCACTTTAATATTACCAACCACTTTAATATTACCAACCACTTTAATATTACCAACCACTTTAATATTACCAACCACTTTAATATGACCAACCACTTTAATATTACCAACCACTTTAGTATTACCAACCACTTTAGTATTACCAACCACTTTAATATTACCAACCACTTTAATATTACCAACCACTTTAATATGACCAACCACTTTAATATTACCAACCACTTTAATATTACCAACCACTTTAATATTACCAACCACTTTAATATTACCAACCACTTTAATATTACCAACCACTTTAATATGACCAACCACTTTAATATTACCAACCACTTTAATATTACCAACCACTTTAATATTACCAACCACTTTAATATTACCAACCACTTTAATCACTTTGTTGTTGACGAGATTAGCAAACTTAGACATGACTTGCAAATAACAAATGCTGAGCCTTCATATTCACGCATAACGGACCAAAGACAAGCACTGTAGTTTTCAGTTCCACAAAGTGGGTGTGGAAAAGGTGAACAAAATGGTTGCTAATCTATAAATAAGGACAAACGACCTGGTACCGACTACCTGGATGGTAAATTGCTAAGATTTGTAGTGGAATACATTGTGACTCCTGTTGGCCACATCTTCAATTTAAGTCTAGAAGACGGTGTGCCCTCAGACATGGAGAGGGGGGCAAAGGTCATTCAGCTACCCAAGAATAGCAGTACCCTTTTAATGGTTCAACCAGCCGATCAATCAGTCTGTTTAGAAGTGCTTAGCAAACTTTTGGAAAAAATTGTCTGACCAAATACAAAGAAATTTTACAGAAAATGAATTAACAACAGACTTTCAGCATGCTTATAGGGAAGGGTACTCAACATGCTTGGCACTGACACAAATGACTGATGCTTGGCTGAAATAAATTGATAGTAAGAAGATTGTGGGAGCTGCTCTGTTCGACTTCAGTGCAGCTTTTGATGTCATTGATCGTAACCTATTGCTGAAAAAAAAACGTAGGTGTAATGGATTTGCATCCTCTGCCTTATTATGGATTGAGAGTTGCCTATCGAATAGAACAGAGTTTTCGTTAATGGAAGCCTCTCTCATGCAAATTCAGTTGACCGTGGTGTTCCGCAGGGCAGCCGACTAGGGACATTATTGTTTTCCATTTTTACTAATGACCTTCCACTGATTTTGAATAAAGCCTGTGTGTCTATGTACGCTGACGACTCAACCGTATACCCGTCGGCTGCAACGGTAAAATAAATAACTGACACCATTAACATAGAGCTACAGTTAGTTTTAGAACGGGTAACTAGCAATAGGCTGGTGATAAAAAATCAAAACATATGTAAAGCAGTGTTTTTGGGACAAATCACTCTCTCAACGCTAAACCTCATTTAGATTTATTAATGAATAATGTGTCGATTTAGCAAGTTAAGGAGACTAAACTGCTGGGTGCCACTCTACATAGCAAGCTGTCATCAAAACAATAGACTCACTGGTTGCTAAAATGGGAAGAGGTCTGTCCGTGATAGGGCGTTGCTCTGCCTTCTTGACATCTCAGTCGACCAGACAGGCCCCAGTTTTGTGGCACCTGGACTACTGCCCAGCTGTGTGGTCATGTGTGGTGAAGGACATAGGTCAATTACAGTTGGTCCAGAACAAAACAGCAAGTATAGCACATCAATGTTCACGGAGGGCAATTGGCATGCATGTTACTGACAATCTCTCCTGGCTCAAAGTAGAGGAGAGTTTGACTGCATCGCTATTGGTCTTTGTGCGAGGTGTTGAAGGTACAACAGAACTGTCTGTTCAAGCAGTTGGCAGAGATCTCTTCACAGTACCCAGGTCCAGGACAGAGGCTGGGAAACACACAGTATTAAATAGAGCCATGACTACATGGAACTCTCTGGTAACCCAGGTAACTCTAGCTAGCAATAAAACCAGATAAAGAACACCTTACATCACAAAGGGGCCTGTGAAGAGACACAGACATTTCATATATCTTGTATTGTAATTGCACAGTACTATGTATTAGACCTAGATATGGTGTGTATCTACTGATATGTAGGCTATGTGTGATGTTTTAAATGTAGTTCAGTCCTCTAATAATGATCTGTATTATGTCATGTCTCGTGGACCCCAGGAAGAGTAGCTGATACTGTGGCAGCGCCTAATGGGGATCCTATTAAATGCCAATTAGCAAAGAGGCTTTGAAACGGGGGATATATATAAATTGTGTCCTCTCTCCTCACCTTCTGAAATCCAATTGGATGAGAAGGTCAGAGGGGAGGGACCTCTGACCTCATCTAATGGGTTTTTGAGAAGGAGGCAAGGATGCAAGGACACAAATCGAGATTCTCCCGATGTCATAAGACCACACTGTGTGTCATGATGAATCCCCACTGTGTTTATTGAAATAAATCAATCTAAATGAAGGTGGGAGTACCCCACTATAGCCAGCAGGTGGCAGTGTCGTATTGGTACATGGGGCTGCTCATTTTGAAAGTGCATTGGGTTTGTGGACATCTGTCTGCAGCTGTGAACTATCAGTTGTAAGTGAATCATGAATGTATGTGTACACTGCTTATGGTTCTAACCACATATGGGTTTTCTATGTGTTCATCGTTAGCTGCTAAGAAGGCCAAGAAGTTGAGCAAACCTTTGAAGAGGCAGATGTCCTCACCCAATTTCCATCGCAAAGAGAAAGCAGTGGAGAAAGTGAGTGTACTTCACTCGTTTATCTGAGACTTAAATAATTGCAATTTTCTTACTTTTCCAAAATCTGTTGGTTGTTTACAGACTCCTTCGAGGGACAACACTCCATTCAGGTGAGCTCAACTTCATCAACTACATGCTTCTTCATCCATTTCACCACTGTATCTCTGAAATGGTTTGTGTTTCCAGAGTGAGTGCCCAGAAGAGTAAATGGGACAGCTCTCGCTCCATTCGCTACAACCAAGACGCCCAAAGAGAGGAAGGTAACACAGGCCTCAGTGAACTTTGTGTGTGTTCCGATAGTTGTGTGCATTCTAATTGTTCTCTCCCCCCCCTTCTCTCTCTCTCCCTCCCCCCTCTCTCTCTCTCTCTCCCTCCCTCTCTCTCTCTCTCTCTCTCTCTCTCTCCCTCCCTCCCTCCCTCCCTCTCTCCCCCCTCCCCCCAGACCAGCGGCGTATGGTGGAGATCATTGGTCATCTGACTAAGATTAGGTTCGGAGATCAGGAACAGAGGAAGTCCAAGGACACTAAAGACGTGTGTTTTACTGAGTCGATTACAACTTTATTTTTAGTAGGGGATAAAACACTAGAAAGTTGAAACTTCATTTACATGTGTATAGTGTGGTTGTCACTGGTGTACCCCCCCCCCCCCCCCTGTTGTGGTTGTATAATGTGTGGTTGTGGTTGTATAATGTGTGGTTGTATAATGTGTGGTTGTGGTTGTATAATGTGTGGTTGTGGTTGTATAATGTGTGGTTGTGTAATGTGTGGTTGTATATGTGTGGTTGTATAATGTGTGGTTGTATAATGTGTGGTTGTGGTTGTATAATGTGTGGTTGTATAATGTGTGGTTGTGGTTGTATAATGTGTGGTTGTGTAATGTGTGGTTGTATATGTGTGGTTGTATAATGTGTGGTTGTATAATGTGTGGTTGTGGTTGTATAATGTGTGGTTGTATAATGTGTGGTTGTGGTTGTATAATGTGTGGTTGTATAATGTGTGGTTGTATAATGTGTGGTTGTGGTTGTATAATGTGTGGTTGTATAATGTGTGGTTGTATAATGTGTGGTTGTGTAATGTGTGGTTGTATAATGTGTGGTTGTATAATGTGTGGTTGTGGTTGTATAATGTGTGGTTGTATAATGTGTGGTTGTTCCAGCGTGCAGCAGGGATCTACTCCAGGCTAGAGGCCCAGTTCAAGTCCTCCTCCCAGGCCAGGGGACGACAGAGTGGCCCTGAGAAAACCCTCAGGTACGTACTTACACACACAGTGTCTCCCCCTACCCTCCTCTGTCTCCCCCTACCCTCCTCTGTCTCCCCCTACCCTCCTCTGTCTCCCCCTACCCTCCTCTGTCTCCCCCTACCCTCCTCTGTCTCCCCCTTTTCTGAATTAGTTGTCCCCCCTTTCTTGTCTTCTTTTAGAGTGAAGCCACGTTTCAGCCAAGCTCGAACCACATAGATATTGGAAAGAGGAAGACAAGAGGAGGAGGGAAGGAGGAAGACAAGAGGGAGAAGAGGAGGAGGGAAGGAGGACGACAAGAGGGAGAAGAGGAGGAGGGAAGGAGGATGACAAGAGGAGGAAGGAAAAGGGAGAGGAGGAGGAAGAGAGCAGAGGAGGAAGAGGGAGGAAATCAGTGGAGCAAACTGACCCAAATGGGTACTGGCAACCTGGCAGCAGCTAACCCTCTCAACCCCATCTTGCTCCAATGTGCCCCTGTTAAATATTTGTGCCTGTATTCATAAAGAGCCTAAGAGTAGGAGTGCTGATCTAGGATCAGTTTGTCCTCTTAGAATATACTGAATGGACAGGGGAGACCTGATCCTAAATCAGCCCTCCTCCTCTGAGACACTTGATAAATACAGGCCCTGGTCCTGCATTGGTCGTCTTTAGTTCAGGAGGCCTGGTTTTGCCGTAGGCCTTTCTAGCCCACTTAGAACCCAGTCTAGAACCCAGCCCAGTCCGTCAGCCTGACTCAGGTGACTTTGTATCGATCACATCTCCTCCTACCTCCCATTAACTCTATATTACAATGCAATAGGTCACCTAGGTCTAAACCTGTACGCCATAGAATATAATATACTTTAACATAGAAGCTACCTTGTGGTGAGTAATAGGAGTGGTGAGCAGTAGGTAGATGATGGTTTAATGAAATGCCCGTTGTTTCTATATCTGTCTGTGTTGGCCGTATCGCACACTACTGGGACTAAGAGGACATGGGTGGACGAGGCAGTCAGAAATTAAAGTTACATTCCCACCATTTATCTGCCCGAGCAACTTTGTGTCTTGCATGAGTGTCATCTCTCTCCATTAGATGTCATTATATCACAGAAGAAAATCAATCAGTTATTCTTTGTTCGTGGTAAGTTCTGTCCACAGGGCATTATAGTGGGTTCCCAGAGTGATGCAGCGGTCTGAAGAACTGCATCTTAGTGCTAGCGGCGTCACTACAGACCCTGGTTCCATTTCCAAGCTGTATCACAACCGACCGTGATTTGGGAGTCCCATAGGGCAGCGCACAATTGACCCAGCGTCGTCTGGGTTTGGCCGCGGTAGGCCGTCAGTTAATTGTTCGTGGTAATAAGTTCTGTACACTGGTTATTATTAAAATGCCATTATTGTCCATTAGATGGCAGCATTGTCTTTCACATTGACAACAGAACAGTTTCTGCCTCCTGTCGAATCCACTTTACCCCACTGACCCCACCAAGGACACCTACCTCACCTAGATTGCATGGCATTTTTTTTGACTATTGTTTGTGCTGTTCATTCGGTCCGTCTTGCCCTCAGAGAAAGAAAATTAGAGACAAAGGGAGAATATGGGCTGTTGATAAGAAGGGTAACGCATATTATTAAAACCTCTCTTTTATTTAACTAGTCTAGTCAAGGTCTAAGCCCTTAAATCTCAATATCTACTAAAGGAACATATGGAATTGTTTTAAGGTGGATCATTTAGCCATTTTGATTTGGAATTTTAGGATGAATATATTTTTAAAATCATTTTATGAAACATTGCTATAGCCAATAGAAACGCAATGAATAGCACATTTGTACATGGGCAAAACAGACAAGTCATAAAATGTATAATCAGGTTGAAGTGTCTGTCCTATATCTCTGAGAGAGAAGAAAACTCTGGGAAATAAAACCAGTAGAACCATGTTGGGTCACGTTGTTCATATTAGTTTGTTACGGAAACGGTTGGGGTTTTATAGATCATTTCGTGAAGATTTTATTTTCCGGATCCTCTCGTGTGTAGAAAAAGACTGCGCTCACAAAGCCCCGTGTTATGGAATAGGCGCAAACTTTATATCGGACGAAAGAGGGGATCGAGCTGCAGCCACTACAAGAAACGGCAAGTCTAGTTTCAACACAAAAGTTGTTCTTGGAAAGACGAGACAGGGTGAGTAAAAATAGGAACACTGGGGCATGAGTTTGTGTGGGGGTTCATTCTCTCCTTCCCATACAGCATGGGTACTGGGGTCTCTCTTACGCTCCTTCTCGCCATGTGGCTGGCCAGCTGGTTGGTTTACGTAGGTAACAGGCTTCCTCCACAACTCTGAGAAGTCTATATTTATAACCTCAGCATGGAGCCATGTGCAAGGGGGGGGGGGGGGGGGGGGGGGGGGGGGGCTAGGATTTTGTACCAAATGGCGCCCTATTCTCTATATAGTGATAGTGCACTATATAGGGATTAGGATGCCATTTGGAGTGTATCTGGGCACCTTCCCAGCGGTGCTGTGAGCTCTTCAAAAGGGATGCCATACCAGGGCTGTGGCTCACTGGAAGCAGACCTGGGTTCAAACACTACTCAACATCTTTCAAATGTGAAATGTTTGCTCTCGTCTTCCTGGAGTGGCAGGTGGGAAGGGTTTGCACTTCTAAAACTAATTAATTGGTTCCATTCAGCCAGGCAAGCTCAACCAAGCACCTACACAGTATTTCAAATAATTTTGATTAGTATTTGAACCCAGGTTTGTTCCCTGGAAGTGGGTCATAGGGGAGAGGGTCTCTGGTTACCCCCAGAGAACTGCCCCCTGTGTGAGATGGGTTTAATGATCATTTCAGCACAAGCTCTGCGTTCGTGAATTATTACCAAAAAAGTTGTATGGCTGACTTAATCACTAAAAACAAAACATGGCTGAACCCTGTCAGCAGCATGGGGCTGTAGTACTTCTAATGGAGATGAGGTCAGCAGAATGGGGCTGTGGTACTTCTAATGGAGATGAGGTCAGCAGCATGGGGCTGTGGTACTTCTAATGGAGATGAGGTCAGCAGAATGGGGCTGTGGTACTTCTAATGGAGATGAGGTCAGCAGAATGGGGCTGTGGTACTTCTAATGGAGATGAGGTCAGCAGAATGGGGCTGTAGTACTTCTAATGGAGATGAGGTCGGCAGAATGGGGCTGTGGTACTTCTAATGGAGATGAGGTCAGCAGAATGGGGCAGTAGTACTTCTAATGGAGATGAGGTCGGCAGAATGGGGCTGTGGTACTTCTAATGGAGATGAGGTCGGCAGAATGGGGCTGTGGTACTTCTAATGGAGATTCTCTATCTAAACGGTTCTGTGTATAGCTGGAGCTTGTGCTTGTCACAGGCATCCATGATATAGAGGACTGGACCTCCCTCCATAAACAGAGTATTTTGTTTCAGTGTGAGACAGTCAGCGTAACCTTTAGTGGAATACCACTAGGTTATCAGTGATTAGTTGGGGGGGGGGGGGGGGGTCGTTTTACTGCAGCCCAACCTTGGCCAAAGACGTTAAAATGGAAATTGACACGCCACAGGAATATCTAGTGTGTGTTGTGAGAGAGCTGAGGGCAGAGTGACGCAGTGACACATCATCAGCCTCATGTTTCACTAGAAATCAGTTGGTGTGTTCACCTCAGCCAGAGAGAGGGGAAGTGGGCAAGATTCTGCCAGCCTGTCAGTATAGAGAACAGGAGACGGGGCCTGTAGCCAGTGATGGTTCCTAGAACAGTCGTATATCAGAGCAGTTACCACCATCCCTCAGTTCTCTATCAGAGCAGTTACCACCATCCCTCAGTTCTCTATCAGAGCAGTTACCACCATCCCTCAGTTACCACCATCCCTCAGTTCTCTATCAGAGCAGTTACCACCATCCCTCAGTTCTCTATCAGAGCAGTTACCACCATCTCTCAGTTCTCTATCAGAGCAGTTACCACCATCCCTCAGTTCTCTCTCAGAGCAGTTACCACCATCCCTCAGTTCTCTATCAGAGCAGTTACCACCATCCCTCAGTTCTCTCTCAGAGCAGTTACCACCATCTCTCAGTTCTCTATCAGAGCAGTTACCACCATCCCTCAGTTCTCTATCAGAGCAGTTACCACCATCTCTCAGAGCAGTTACCACCATCCCTCAGTTCTCTATCAGAGCAGTTACCACCATCCCTCAGTTCTCTCTCAGAGCAGTTACCACCATCTCTCAGTTCTCTATCAGAGCAGTTACCACCATCTCTCAGAGCAGTTACCACCATCCCTCAGTTCTCTATCAGAGCAGTTACCACCATCTCTCAGTTCTCTATCAGAGCAGTTACCACCATCCCTCAGTTCTCTATCAGAGCAGTTACCACCATCCCTCAGTTCTCTATCAGAGCAGTTACCATCATCCCTCAGTTCTCTATCAGAGCAGTTACCACCATCTATCAGAGCAGTTACCACCATCCCTCAGTTCTCTATCAGAGCAGTTACCATCATCCCTCAGTTCTCTATCAGAGCAGTTACCACCATCTCTCAGAGCAGTTACCACCATCCCTCAGTTCTCTATCAGAGCAGTTACCACCATCCCTCAGTTCTCTATCAGAGCAGTTACCATCATCCCTCAGTTCTCTCTCAGAGCAGTTACCACCATCCCTCAGTTCTCTCTCAGAGCAGTTACCACCATCTCTCAGTTCTCTATCAGAGCAGTTACCACCATCCCTCAGTTCTCTCTCAGAGCAGTTACCACCATCCCTCAGTTCTCTATCAGAGCAGTTACCACCATCCCTCAGTTCTCTCTCAGAGCAGTTACCACCATCTCTCAGTTCTCTATCAGAGCAGTTACCACCATCCCTCAGTTCTCTATCAGAGCAGTTACCACCATCCCTCAGTTCTCTATCAGAGCAGTTACCACCATCCCTCAGTTCTCTATCAGAGCAGGTACCACCATCTCTCAGAGCAGTTACCACCATCTCTCAGTTCTCTATCAGAGCAGTTACCACCATCCCTCAGTTCTCTATCAGAGCAGTTACCACCATCTCTCAGAGCAGTTACCATCATCTCTCAGTTCTCTATCAGAGCAGTTACCACCATCCCTCAGTTCTCTATCAGAGCAGTTACCACCATCTCTCAGAGCAGTTACCACCATCCCTCAGTTCTCTATCAGAGCAGTTACCACCATCCCTCAGTTCTCTCTCAGAGCAGTTACCACCATCTCTCAGTTCTCTATCAGAGCAGTTACCACCATCTCTCAGAGCAGTTACCACCATCCCTCAGTTCTCTATCAGAGCAGGTACCACCATCCCTCAGTTCTCTATCAGAGCAGTTACCACCATCTCTCAGTTCTCTATCAGAGCAGTTACCACCATCCCTCAGTTCTCTATCAGAGCAGTTACCACCATCCCTCAGTTCTCTCTCAGAGCAGTTACCACCATCCCTCAGTTCTCTATCAGAGCAGTTACCATCATCCCTCAGTTCTCTATCAGAGCAGTTACAAACATCTCTCAGAGCAGTTACCACCATCCCTCAGTTCTCTATCAGAGCAGTTACCACCATCTCTCAGAGCAGTTACCACCATCCCTCAGTTCTCTATCAGAGCAGTTACCACCATCCCTCAGTTCTCTATCAGAGCAGTTACCACCATCCCTCAGTTCTCTCTCAGAGCAGTTACCACCATCCCTCAGTTCTCTCTCAGAGCAGTTACCACCATCTCTCAGTTCTCTATCAGAGCAGTTACCACCATCCCTCAGTTCTCTCTCAGAGCAGTTACCACCATCCCTCAGTTCTCTATCAGAGCAGTTACCACCATCCCTCAGTTCTCTCTCAGAGCAGTTACCACCATCTCTCAGTTCTCTATCAGAGCAGTTACCACCATCCCTCAGTTCTCTATCAGAGCAGTTACCACCATCTCTCAGAGCAGTTACCACCATCCCTCAGTTCTCTATCAGAGCAGTTACCACCATCCCTCAGTTCTCTCTCAGAGCAGTTACCACCATCTCTCAGAGCAGTTACCACCATCCCTCAGTTCTCTATCAGAGCAGTTACCACCATCTCTCAGTTCTCTATCAGAGCAGTTACCACCATCCCTCAGTTCTCTATCGGAGCAGTTACCACCATCCATCAGTTCTCTCTCAGAGCAGTTACCACCATCCCTCAGTTCTCTATCAGAGCAGTTACCATCATCCCTCAGTTCTCTATCAGAGCAGTTACCACCATCCCTCAGTTCTCTTGAGAGCAGTTACCACCATCCCTCAGTTCTCTATCAGAGCAGTTACCACCATCCCTCAGTTCTCTATCAGAGCAGTTACCACCATCTCTCAGAGCAGTTACCACCATCCCTCAGTTACCACCATCCCTCAGTTCTCTATCAGAGCAGTTACCACCATCCCTCAGTTCTCTATCAGAGCAGTTACCACCATCTCTCAGAGCAGTTACCACCATCCCTCAGTTCTCTATCAGAGCAGTTACCACCATCCCTCAGTTCTCTATCAGAGCAGTTACCACCATCCCTCAGTTCTCTCTCAGAGCAGTTACCACCATCCCTCAGTTCTCTATCAGAGCAGTTACCACCATCCCTCAGTTCTCTCTCAGAGCAGTTACCACCATCTCTCAGTTCTCTATCAGAGCAGTTACCACCATCCCTCAGTTCTCTATCAGAGCAGTTACCACCATCTCTCAGAGCAGTTACCACCATCCCTCAGTTCTCTATCAGAGCAGTTACCACCATCCCTCAGTTCTCTCTCAGAGCAGTTACCACCATCTCTCAGAGCAGTTACCACCATCCCTCAGTTCTCTATCAGAGCAGTTACCACCATCTCTCAGTTCTCTATCAGAGCAGTTACCACCATCCCTCAGTTCTCTATCGGAGCAGTTACCACCATCCATCAGTTCTCTCTCAGAGCAGTTACCACCATCCCTCAGTTCTCTATCAGAGCAGTTACCATCATCCCTCAGTTCTCTATCAGAGCAGTTACCACCATCCCTCAGTTCTCTTGAGAGCAGTTACCACCATCCCTCAGTTCTCTATCAGAGCAGTTACCACCATCCCTCAGTTCTCTATCAGAGCAGTTACCACCATCTCTCAGAGCAGTTACCACCATCCCTCAGTTACCACCATCCCTCAGTTCTCTATCAGAGCAGTTACCACCATCCCTCAGTTCTCTATCAGAGCAGTTACCATCATCCCTCAGTTCTCTCTCAGAGCAGTTACCACCATCCCTCAGTTCTCTCTGAGCAGTTACCACCATCTCTCAGTTCTCTCTCAGAGCAGTTACCACCATCCCTCAGTTACCACCATCCCTCAGTTCTCTATCAGAGCAGTTACCACCATCTCTCAGTTCTCTATCAGAGCAGTTACCACCATCCCTCAGTTCTCTATCAGAGCAGTTACCACCATCTCTCAGAGCAGTTACCATCATCTCTCAGTTCTCTATCAGAGCAGTTACCACCATCCCTCAGTTCTCTATCAGAGCAGTTACCACCATCTCTCAGAGCAGTTACCACCATCCCTCAGTTCTCTATCAGAGCAGTTACCGCCATCCCTCAGTTCTCTCTCAGAGCAGTTACCACCATCTCTCAGTTCTCTATCAGAGCAGTTACCACCATCTCTCAGAGCAGTTACCACCATCCCTAAGTTCTCTATCAGAGCAGTTACCACCATCCCTCAGTTCTCTATCAGAGCAGGTACCACCATCCCTCAGTTCTCTATCAGAGCAGTTACCACCATCTCTCAGTTCTCTATCAGAGCAGTTACCACCATCCCTCAGTTCTCTATCAGAGCAGTTACCACCATCCCTCAGTTCTCTCTCAGAGCAGTTACCACCATCCCTCAGTTCTCTATCAGAGCAGTTACCATCATCCCTCAGTTCTCTATCAGAGCAGTTACAAACATCTCTCAGAGCAGTTACCACCATCCCTCAGTTCTCTATCAGAGCAGTTACCACCATCTCTCAGAGCAGTTACCACCATCCCTCAGTTACCACCATCCCTCAGTTCTCTATCAGAGCAGTTACCACCATCCCTCAGTTCTCTATCAGAGCAGTTACCACCATCTCTCAGAGCAGTTACCACCATCCCTCAGTTACCACCATCCCTCAGTTCTCTATCAGAGCAGTTACCACCATCCCTCAGTTCTCTATCAGAGCAGTTACCACCATCCCTCAGTTCTCTCTCAGAGCAGTTACCACCATCCCTCAGTTCTCTCTCAGAGCAGTTACCACCATCTCTCAGTTCTCTATCAGAGCAGTTACCACCATCCCTCAGTTCTCTCTCAGAGCAGTTACCACCATCCCTCAGTTCTCTATCAGAGCAGTTACCACCATCCCTCAGTTCTCTCTCAGAGCAGTTACCACCATCTCTCAGTTCTCTATCAGAGCAGTTACCACCATCCCTCAGTTCTCTATCAGAGCAGTTACCACCATCTCTCAGAGCAGTTACCACCATCCCTCAGTTCTCTATCAGAGCAGTTACCACCATCCCTCAGTTCTCTCTCAGAGCAGTTACCACCATCTCTCAGTTCTCTATCAGAGCAGTTACCACCATCTCTCAGAGCAGTTACCACCATCCCTCAGTTCTCTATCAGAGCAGTTACCACCATCTCTCAGTTCTCTATCAGAGCAGTTACCACCATCCCTCAGTTCTCTATCGGAGCAGTTACCACCATCCATCAGTTCTCTCTCAGAGCAGTTACCACCATCCCTCAGTTCTCTATCAGAGCAGTTACCATCATCCCTCAGTTCTCTATCAGAGCAGTTACCACCATCCCTCAGTTCTCTTGAGAGCAGTTACCACCATCCCTCAGTTCTCTATCAGCGCAGTTACCACCATCCCTCAGTTCTCTATCAGAGCAGTTACCACCATCTCTCAGAGCAGTTACCACCATCCCTCAGTTACCACCATCCCTCAGTTCTCTATCAGAGCAGTTACCACCATCCCTCAGTTCTCTATCAGAGCAGTTACCATCATCCCTCAGTTCTCTCTCAGAGCAGTTACCACCATCCCTCAGTTCTCTCTGAGCAGTTACCACCATCTCTCAGTTCTCTATCAGAGCAGTTACCACCATCCCTCAGTTCTCTCTCAGAGCAGTTACCACCATCCCTCAGTTCTCTATCAGAGCAGTTACCACCATCCCTCAGTTCTCTCTCAGAGCAGTTACCACCATCTCTCAGTTCTCTATCAGAGCAGTTACCACCATCCCTCAGTTCTCTATCAGAGCAGTTACCACCATCTCTCAGAGCAGTTACCACCATCCCTCAGTTCTCTATCAGAGCAGTTACCACTCCCTCAGTTCTCTCTCAGAGCAGTTACCACCATCTCTCAGTTCTCTATCAGAGCAGTTACCACCATCTCTCAGAGCAGTTACCACCATCCCTCAGTTCTCTATCAGAGCAGTTACCACCATCCCTCAGTTCTCTATCAGAGCAGTTACCACCATCCCTCAGTTCTCTATCAGAGCAGGTACCACCATCCCTCAGTTCTCTATCAGAGCAGTTACCACCATCCCTCAGTTCTCTATCAGAGCAGTTACAAACATCTCTCAGAGCAGTTACCACCATCCCTCAGTTCTCTCTCAGAGCAGTTACCACCATCCCTCAGTTCTCTCTCAGAGCAGTTACCACCATCCCTCAGTTCTCTATCAGAGCAGTTACCACCATCTCTCAGTTCTCTATCAGAGCAGTTACCACCATCCCTCAGTTCTCTATCAGAGCAGTTACCACCATCCCTCAGTTCTCTATCAGAGCAGTTACCACCATCCCTCAGTTCTCTATCAGAGCAGTTACCATCATCCCTCAGTTCTCTATCAGAGCAGTTACCACCATCTATCAGAGCAGTTACCACCATCCCTCAGTTCTCTATCAGAGCAGTTACCACCATCTCTCAGAGCAGTTACCACCATCCCTCAGTTACCACCATCCCTCAGTTCTCTATCAGAGCAGTTACCACCATCCCTCAGTTCTCTATCAGAGCAGTTACCATCATCCCTCAGTTCTCTCTCAGAGCAGTTACCACCATCCCTCAGTTCTCTCTCAGAGCAGTTACCACCATCTCTCAGTTCTCTATCAGAGCAGTTACCACCATCCCTCAGTTCTCTCTCAGAGCAGTTACCACCATCCCTCAGTTCTCTATCAGAGCAGTTACCACCATCCCTCAGTTCTCTCTCAGAGCAGTTACCACCATCTCTCAGTTCTCTATCAGAGCAGTTACAAACATCTCTCAGAGCAGTTACCACCATCCCTCAGTTCTCTCTCAGAGCAGTTACCACCATCCCTCAGTTCTCTCTCAGAGCAGTTACCACCATCCCTCAGTTCTCTCTCAGAGCAGGTACCACCATCCCTCAGTTCTCTATCAGAGCAGTTACAAACATCTCTCAGAGCAGTTACCACCATCCCGCAGTTACCATCTCTCAGAGCAGTTACCACCATCCCTCAGTTAACTCTCAGAGCAGTTACCACCATCCCTCAGTTCTCTATCAGAGCAGTTACCATCATCCCTCAGTTCTCTATCAGAGCAGGTACCACCATCCCTCAGAGCAGGTACCACCATCCCTCAGTTCTCTATCAGAGCAGTTACCACCATCCCTCAGTTCTCTATCAGAGCAGTTACCACCATCCCTCAGTTCTCTATCAGAGCAGTTACCACCATCCCTCAGTTCTCTATCAGAGCAGGTACCACCATCCCTCAGTTCTCTATCAGAGCAGTTACCACCATCCCTCAGTTCTCTATCAGAGCAGTTACCACCATCCCTCAGTTCTCTCTCAGAGCAGTTACCACCATCCCTCAGTTCTCTATCAGAGCAGTTACCAACATCCCTCAGTTCTCTCTCAGAGCAGTTACCACCATCCCTCAGTTCTCTATCAGAGCAGTTACCACCATCCCTCAGAGCAGTTACCACCATCCCTCAGTTCTCTATCAGAGCAGTTACCTCCATCCCTCAGTTCTCTATCAGAGCAGTTACCACCATCCCTCAGTTCTCTTGAGAGCAGTTACCACCATCCCTCAGTTCTCTATCAGAGCAGTTACCTCCATCCCTCAGTTAACTCTCAGAGCAGTTACCACCATCCCTCAGTTCTCTATCAGAGCAGTTACCACCATCCCTCAGTTCTCTATCAGAGCAGTTACCACCATCCCTCAGTTCTCTATCAGAGCAGTTACCATCATCCCTCAGTTCTCTCTCAGAGCAGTTACCACCATCCCTCAGTTCTCTCTCAGAGCAGTTACCACCATCCCTCAGTTCTCTATCAGAGCAGGTACCACCATCCCTCAGTTCTCTATCAGAGCAGTTACCAACATCCCTCATTTCTCTCTCATAGCAGTTACCACCATCCCTCAGTTCTCTATCAGAGCAGTTACCACCATCCCTCAGTTCTCTATCAGAGCAGGTACCACCATCCCTCAGTTCTCTATCAGAGCAGTTACAAACATCTCTCAGAGCAGTTACCACCATCCCGCAGTTACCATCTCTCAGAGCAGTTACCACCATCCCTCAGTTCTCTATCAGAGCAGTTACAACCATCCCTCAGTTCTCTATCAGAGCAGTTACCACCATCCCTCAGTTCTCTATCAGAGCAGTTACCACCATCCCTCAGTTCTCTATCAGAGCAGTTACCACCATCCCTCAGTTCTCTATCAGAGCAGGTACCACCATCCCTCAGTTCTCTATCAGAGCAGTTACCACCATCCCTCAGTTCTCTCTCAGAGCAGTTACCACCATCCCTCAGTTCTCTATCAGAGCAGTTACCACCATCCCTCAGTTCTCTATCAGAGCAGTTACCACCATCCCTCAGTTCACTCTCAGAGCAGTTACCACCATCCCTCAGTTCTCTCTCAGAGCAGTTACCACCATCCCTCAGTTCTCTATCAGAGCAGTTACAAACATCTCTCAGAGCAGTTACCACCATCCCTCAGTTCTCTATCAGAGCAGTTACCACCATCCCTCAGTTAACTCTTGCTCTGAAGGAGCTGAAGGATTTCTAGGTTTTTGTTACAGCCCAACACTGAAACACTTTTTATTCAACAATCCAGGTATTGATTATTAGTTGATCAGGGTCATGTGTTTTAGTGCTTGGCTCTCTCTCAGGAGAGAGAAGTTACTACAGACAGACCAGGGTTGGTGACCGTTACTTTAGAGAACATGAATATTTAAATAAATATAAAAGTTACACTTACTGCCACCACAAAGAAAAGTGAAGTATGAAAAATAAATAGAGGCCAGAGGCATCGGTTATAAAATCCTCAACTTTAATCAGGTCAAAAAGTTTCACAACAACCGTAACGAGTAGAGAAGGGGAACTATTTGCCATTTTACAGATTGAGTTTGGATTAGGAATTATACTTTTTGTTGCTTAATCAAACTATTGGCAACTAATTATTTCCCTCTGGAATTAAAAAGCCTTTTGTTTTATTTTGGATAGAAGACATGTTATAAAGATCCAAATAAACAATGCAAAAATACAAAATGAAATGTAAACCGAGTTGTTTTATTTTTGCTCGTCTTCTAGGTAGTGTTGCTGAGGCACTACTAGCATGGTAAACAATGTCCATTAGTTCCAATTCAGAATCTCAACAGCCGACTGACAGAAGTTAAACGGGAGTTTGTTATATAAAGAAGCAGCCATTTTGAACCCATAAATAAAACGTGAATAACCGCTTCTTCTTCTTTCTGTTAAAGGTCCATTTGAATGAAGAGCTCTCCAGGGAGCAACGATCCTCACAGAGGAAAACTAAACGCCCATGTCGTCTAGGCGACAGCACACGCACTCAACACACCCACAAAAAATAATAATGATGTTCCCATGGTAATTCATGTGCTATAGAATTGGGATGATATGCACATAATCTGTCTTGCTCCGATGATGCTCCTTCCTGTCTTCCTAGTTCCCGCCTCCCGTCACAGCCGGGCGACCAAACACAGTAGGTTTCTTTCAGTTGGGCGGAGGTTCAACCAATGAGCACGGCCGCTAGCCTGACCACCTGACACACAAAGCAGCAGCATCTCTGACTTCCTTCCTTCATAGTCCGCTAACTTCACATTCTAACCACAATGCATTGGGTTGGGAATCAGACGCAGGGTGCACACACACACACACTTCTAGAACACCACTTCATTCCTTCCAGTCTGTCACATCATAGTTCAGGAAAGCCTCTTTGCTGAGAACTGTTTTACACATATGCATTGTTGCACAAAAACTCTCCTGTCTCATATATGTGTGTGTGTGTGTGTGTGTGTGTGTGTGAGAGAGAGATAACATGTGGAGGGAGGAAACAAGTGAAGTTCAGAAATCTTCCCATACGTCTGCTTCATGTCATGCAGCTAGGGGGGGTGATGACCCCTGACCCCTGACCAAATAAACAGTGGAAACATATGACACAAGTTTCCATATAAAACAGGTGTAACGGGCCACGGGGTGACGCTGTACGTCGTCAGTTACATATTGACATGGTTTTTGGTGGACAGAACAGCTGATGGATGAGGACGGGCGTGTCTGCTCTCTCCGTTCCTCAGCAACGTGACCTGGGGCCTCCCACCTCTCTTCGTTCCTTCTGTTCGGGTTAGTTTTGTGTGTTTGTTGGTATGCCTGTATGTACAGTAACAGCAGTTTGGTTCATGTGGCGCAGTGGCTGGACGTCTCAATCACACATCTCCTCGGGTATTTCGTGTGGGTTGAGGATACCGGGAACTGACATCTGCAGCTTGTGTTTCTCCTCCTGCGCCTGACGCAGCGACGCCTCCCGCTCCTCTAGGAACAGGTCTGTGGTGTCCTCCCCTGCAAACTCCTACAGGAGGAGAGAGAGAGACATTACCACACATACAGACAGACAGACAGCAACAGGTCTGTGGTGTCCTCCCCTGCAAACTCCTACAGGAGGAGAGAGAGAGACATTACCACACATACAGACAGACAGACAGCAACAGGTCTGTGGTGTCCTCCCCTGCAAACTCCTACAGGAGGAGAGAGAGAGACATTACCACACATACAGACAGACAGACAGCAACAGGTCTGTGGTGTCTTCCCCTGCAAACTCCTACAGGAGGAGAGAGAGATACATTATCACACAGACAGACAGACAGCAACAGGTCTGTGGTGGCCTCTCCTACAGGAGGAGAGAGAGACATTATCACACAGACAGACAGACAGCAACAGGTCTGTGGTGGCCTCTCCTACAGGAGAGAGAGAGACATTATCACACAGACAGACAGACAGAAACAGGTCTGTGGTGGCCTCTCCTACAGGAGGAGAGAGAGACATTATCACACAGACAGACAGACAGCAACAGGTCTGTGGTGGCCTCTCCTACAGGAGGAGAGAGAGACATTATCACACAGACAGACAGACAGACAGCAACAGGTCTGTGGTGGCCTCTCCTACAGGAGAGAGAGAGACATTATCACACAGACAGACAGACAGCAACAGGTCTGTGGTGGCCTCTCCTACAGGAGAGAGAGAGACATTATCACACAGACAGACAGACAGCAACAGGTCTGTGGTGTCCTCTCCTACAGGAGAGAGAGAGACATTATCACACAGACAGACAGACAGAAACAGGTCTGTGGTGGCCTCTCCTACAGGAGAGAGAGAGACATTATCACACAGACAGACAGAAACAGGTCTGTGGTGTCCTCTCCTACAGGAGGAGAGAGAGAGACATTACCACACAGACAGACGGTTGGAGGTTGGAGGTGGAGGAAAAGGCTCACCTTAATCTGTACCAGGAAGTCCCTCAGGTGTTCCTTGAAGGCTGCAATGTCCTGGTTTAGACTGAACAGTCCTGTTACGAACACCTTGACCTGGGCACTGAGGGACAAGACAATGTAGAAGACATAGATAAACAGGACAACGGTGTTGTGGTCGTACGTGTTCTATGTAGTGAATCTGTTATTCAATGTGTTTCTATTGGCTAATAGCAGTAAGGACTATCTGTTGTTCTATGTAGTTAATCTGTTATTCAATGTGTTTTATGGGCTAATAGCAGTAAGCAATGTTCCCTCTAAGGTGCGTGCGTGTGCATGCAGCTCCCCTGGGAGACTGCCGCACAGAAGAAATATCAGCCCGTGCAGAGATGCGTGAGATTAAACTTCACTCAACTTTATAGAGTTTTCCCCTTTAGTTAAAACTATCAACGTTTTTACTGTGGGAATTGTGATTGAATCAACGCAATATTCACCTCATTCAATTCAACATACAGAAACTAAACTAACTATACAAGACTTAGTATGCAAAACGAATTATGCAAGAGATGTTGTTATAGGCAGAACGCATCGGAGTAGGATTCTATTGCATTAACAGGCACGACTCAGGCCCGTACTCTACACAGACCGGTGTACCATAACCAATCATAGCTGCAGTAGGCCTATATGCAAATAGACCATTGCCATATATGGATCTGTGCAGCATTTTCCTTTCTGTTTTCCATGAGTTCATCTACAACTCCAGCACCTGCTAAAAGTACCTGGATGTGCCTATGTTCTTCAGCTTTTGTCCATATATGGATTTGTGCCATTCACTTTGAACTGGACTGTGTTTACAGCATGAGCCGTCATGAGTAGATGCACTTGTTTTCAGATCAAAGCGAGAGCAGCATGTTGCCACTTGTGCACATTTTGTTAATTTCCTTTGCTAGTTAGTGAGTTACTAGCCCAGTTATAGATCATTAGTAGTCAGCAATAGGGGAGTGATTACTAGTTAGTGAGTTATTAGTCCAGTTATAGATCATTAGTAGTCAGCAATGGGGGGGTGATTACTTGTTAGTGAGTTATTAGTCCAGTTATAGATCATTAGTAGTCAGCAATAGGGGAGTGATTACTAGTTAGTGAGTTATTAGTCCAGTTATAGATCATAATTAGTCAACAATAGGGGGGTGATTACTAGTTAGTGAGTTATTAGCCCAGTTATAGATCATTAGTAGTCAACAATAGGGGGGTGATTACTAGTTAGTGAGTTATTAGCCCAGTTATAGATCATTAGTAGTCAACAATAGGAGAGTGATTGTTAGTGAGTTACTAGCCCAGTTATAGATCATAATTAGTCAACAATAGGGGGTGATTGTTTCCTAAAAGAACACAAAACATGTACATTTCTAGACATCTCTGAAAAGCAAGTCAAGTAAAGAGCTTTTTTTTTTTGTCTTAAAGAGGCAGTGTTGTATTTTGAGACAGGATTGAATAAGATAAGTAGCCAATAGGCAGGCAGAGGGTAGCATCATTTTCCTGATTCTCTGTAATAATGGTATGTAAATAATGATGCATTTTATTTTGTTCATAAAGGTACTTACTCCTGTAGATGTGGGAAAGCAGTTTTGAGCAGGTTGGCCACGTACTCCTGTATGAAGACCTGGTTGTTGCCGGGGTTGGAGGGGTTGAGCTGGGTGTTGATCTTCCCTTCCTCCACCAGGTTAAACATGTAGGTCAGGATGGAGGCATGCATCGTCAGGCCTGGGGGAGAGGCAGAGAGACACACACAACCAGACATGCACAGTTAGGTGATATGGATTTATACAAATGGTAAAACAGAACAAGAGACGTGTGCTCTTACCGGAAGTTTGTGCGTGTGTGTCCCAGCAAGCACATAACGTTCTGAGAACCATAGGTTTCTTAGAGCTTAGTGAGGGCGTGGTTGTTCTATGGTTATTTAGCATACAACCTTCCCAAAACTTCCTGGGAATGGTGCAGGATAGTTGCATGGCTTTGGAAAATTCTCAGCACATTTA